>NW_008795017.1:5957918-5959153 GCF_000699145.1 Aptenodytes forsteri
AGAGCCTTATACTTCTGTGGGTCTGATGTGCCAGGCCACCGAATCCACACAGTCCAGTAAACCCGGTTGTCCCTTTCCTCCCCCTGGCTGGAGGCAGGGCCCCTCTAGTCCTGGTCATAGCATTCGTTACTCACTTCTTGTAAATACGAGTCAGAAGTCTCTTCATTAATATCTGAAGTAAGATCGGCCCTTCTACTCTGTCTGGGGAACTGCCCGCTAGAAACTGGAGCAGCAATTTTCCTGGAAGAACCCCCTTTTGTGACTGTTTTTCTTTGCAATTCATGTACCCGTGCCTCTAGGTCTGAGGTAGATTTTCCACCCCACTTCCTCATGTCCTCTCTGTGATCATGCAGGTAAAACCATAGGGTGCCCCGTGGTGTGTACCTTTTATATCCTTTCTCTTGAGCCAAAGGACGCTGACTCCTAATAGCTGAGATACTGGTCTGTACAGATGGGGAGTAGGACCTAGCCTCTTTCACCTGCTGGACCTCCCAGGACAGTTTCTCCACAGCCGAGATGAGGGAAGAAGAGGGACTTTCTTCGTGTTGCCAGAGTTGACCAGCCAATTCATCCACCGTTTGTCCCTCTCTGTCCTTCCAGGTCATTACTGTCAATGAGTTGTCATATGAAGATGGTGCGCTCCTTACAAGTTTCTGCCACATGGGTCACATGCACTTGACTTCATCTGGATTTTTGGATAGCTGTTCATTGTTCAGGTCACCATAACTCACCTCCAGCATGGCTAATTCCCTCAGGTACTGGATATCCTTCTCCATGGTGGTCCACTTGCCTGGGTGACATATAATATCTTCCTTGAAGGGATACCTTTCCTTCACACTTGACAGGAGTTGCCTCCAAAGGCTGAGGACTCGTGTCCCTTTTCCAATCGCTTTGTCAATGCCCCCTTCCCTAGAAAGGGATCCCAGCTGCTTGGTTTCTTTACCCTTTAATTCCAGGCTACTGGCCTCATTGTCCCAGCATCGGAGCAGCCAGGTGACAATGTGCTCGCCTGGACGACGGCTGAAATCTTTTCACATATCTTGCAGCTCACTCAGGGATAGGGATCAGCTGGTTACCGTCTTGTTTATGAGTTCTTCCTCTTCTTCCTCCCCAGTCAGCGGCCAGCTCTCCTCCTCCTGTTCTCATGATAGCCTTACTTCAGGGTAGTCTGCCTCGTACACTTCTTCCTCCGGCTCCCTTTTAGAAGAAGCTTCTTCCTCCCTTACTAAACAAGC
>NW_008795017.1:5960173-5973757 GCF_000699145.1 Aptenodytes forsteri
ACTCGTGGGTTGAGATAAAAACAGTTTAATAATTGAAATAAAATAAAATCATAATAATAATAATAGTAATAATCATAATATACAAAGCAAGTGATGAACAATGCAATTGCTCACCACCCACCAACCAATGCCCAGCCAGTCCCCACCCACCAACCCATGCCCAGCCAGTCTCTGAGCAGCCGCCCCCCCAGCCAGCTTTCATGGGTACTCATCCATGGGTATTAAAGCTTAAGCAAAAAGGAACAAAATGTTGAAATTTTTGGTCACTGTCAGAAGGGTCTCAGTTCAAGTGCTATGGACAATGTAACTAGGATCTGGATAATATCTCAATTTCCTAATTGAGTCAAAAATTAAAAGTCTAGGACATTAGTCTTCGTGACTTCTACATCACAGTGAAGTGCAGCTGGAGCATGTGAGTGAAAGTACTCTGTAGTTCCCCAAAGGAGTGGTGTACATGCATGTTTTTCTGCGGACCTGGAGAATATGATAGAACTAGCAGCACAGTGAGAACTGATGGTCTTTTTTTTTCATTGCAAGAGTTAGTATCATCCTTGGGTGCATAATGAGAAACATTTTAAGTAAGTGTCAGGAGGCGGTAAAGTGTCAGGAGCTAAGCAAAGTATTGATGAGTGTAATACCTTGCTGTTACATCCTGCTTTCATTTTGTTGTTGGAAAGAAAATATGTTGAAAAAGAAACAATGTTTTCAAGAAAATATCTACAAAAATGGTTTGAGTACTAGCAAATATATTTTACAGTAAAAAACCCTCCATGTATTTAGCTTACTTAAGAGGTATTTAAGAGGCAACTTAATTTAAAATACAAAGTGCCTACACGGGGATAGATTATCTGTTAGTAGAAAACTCTTTGACCCTGCAGACACAGGTAGTAAAATGTACTCTCAACAGATGAAAATCAAAGGTAGAGCAATTTAGGCTGAAAATAATGTGCATATTTTTAAATCAAGAATGTGCTTAAGTATCAGGGCAGATTGCCAATGGACATGTAGGTTTTTTCTTTTTTCATGTTGTCAAGTAAGATGGCACATGTCCAAACATGCCTGCTAATTCAAGTTGCATATAGCTGGCACTGGACACAGAAATTGCTGAATGAGGTTTTATGGGTTGTTATACACAGAATGGCAGATCCTGTTGTGCTTTTTGCCCCTAACACTAATACTCTGAGAATAAGCTTTTTTCATAATCTGGATGATAACATTAGTTGTATTTAGATCATTTGTCATAATGATTGTCATACTCTTATAGCTTCATAATGACATAATTTCAGTTGCCAAACAGAAAAAAGGTAAGTATCAAGAATGCTCTTCCCTTTTTGTTTTCTTTGTTACACTGGACTCAGCACTAAAGTATTCGTGTGTTTTCCAGTGCAGTGAAAAACATGGTTGTCAGCCTTTGGACATCTGTTCTAAGCAGTTTATTTTTATATTCTCTCCCCACCAGCAGAAGCATGTTCAGTGTTTTGTTGTTAAGTAATTTTTTTTTTTTTTTTTTGTCCCCAGTGGAAAGGGGGAGAAGAGGAAGTTTCTTAGGGAGGAGTTGTTTTGAGGTTTTTTTGACTCTCTTTTAGCATTCATGTTGCTTAACACTGGCGTTAGGAATAGTTTGAGGCTTATGTTGCACATGCTGAAGGAAGTAGTTAGGTTTATAAAAGCCTAGGTTTTGGCCTTAAATTCCACCATCTTGGATTACTCCCTTCCCAAGAAAACATGACTCTGCCAGAGGATTGCCTGCACAATAAATTATGACCAGGTATGAGTGGGATACACTAGATCAGGTAGGACATATTAGATCAAAGCAACTTTGCAGAAAAGAACCTGTGGACAAGAAGTTGAACGTAAGTCGGGGGGAGCCTTGTGGAGCTGAAGGCTAACAGTGCATGGGACTGCACTAGAAAGAACATAGCCAGCCAGCCAGTCCAGGGAGATTATTCTTCTCTGTTGTCTATCCAGCATTTGTGAGGTTGCACCTGGAGTACTATGTCCAGTTTGGGGCTGCCTATTACAAGAAAGATGTTGAAGGAAGAAGAGGCTGAGGAAGCTGGGTTTGACCCACTTAGAGAACGGAAGACTATGGGAAGAACCTAACTGCTGTGTTTAGCTAAACTAAGTGGGTGGTTACAGAGAAGGTGGAGTCAATTTCTCAGAGACATTCATACAAAGAGAAGATGAGGCTCAACAGTTAAAAATGGCAAAAAGGGAAATACTGTCTAGTGATAAGGAAAAAAAAGTCACCATGAGGATGGTCAAAGACTTAACTAGGTAGCTCAGAAGGGTTTTGAAATCTCTGTCCTCAGAGGTATACAACATTTGACTGGACAAGGGCTAAGCAACTAACCTAACTTTGGAGCTGGATGAGCTTTGACTTGAAGTTGCACTAGATGACCTCCTGAGGTCTCTTCCAGCTTAAATCATTCTATGATTCTAAAAACAACAGTGTCCAAACATAATTATAAGGCTTTTGAATCACAGCTGGCTGAAGGCTTTACAGCTTGGTCTGGCCCATAAAATGCCATTTAGATATAGTTATGGGCAAGGAGTAGGGAGTCTATTATATTAGAGCAAACTGTTAACAAGTTATCAAATTTGGTTTTCATCGTAAAACATTATGTAGACCTTTTAATTCCTGACCTCCAGCCATGGTGTATCCTAAAGAAAGGAGTCAAGACCTTGAACTTCTTTAGGTAGTCTATGGAAAGGTAAGGAAAAGCCTGGGGGACATATCTGATATGTTTCCAGTGGCCTGCACTGTTGAAATGAGATGTAGCATTCTTTAGTAGCTGAATTTCTGTAAGCACTGAAACACTATGACCATTTATATTGAACGCTGAATCACTGCAATCTAAATGAGAAATGACAAAAGCATGAATAACTGAGGTCAGGTCATTGCCTTCCAGGAAATACTCTTTTAGCCAGCTGGAAAGAAAGCTTTACTGGTGGATGCTGTTATGTAAGCCCTGAGCATCAGTGAATAATTTGATGTGCTTTCATAGATTTAAGGCCAGAGTGAGCCATCGGATCAAGTATTTTGAACTGCTATTGGCAGTTTTCCTCACATAACATGTTTTTCTAGAATGACATCTGATATTAATTTGAAAATATTAGGAAAAATATTAGAAAATCCATCACAATGGTCAGCTTGTTCCTGTAGTTAACCGTCCTCATTTTTATCATCTACACTTCAAATTTCAATTTGCCTAGCTTTAGCTTTATGACACTGATTCTTTTATGCCTTTCTTTGTTACATTGAAGACCCTGATAGCATTCATAACTGTCTTCTTCAGAAGGTACTTCCTCAAGTCTTTTCTCAATCCCCTTCCTTTAAGTCTTTCAATAGATGACTATTTCTACAGTTCTCAAACAATTTCATAGCTCTTTTTTGAGCACTCTTCAACTTTCAAATCCTTTGATTATGAATATGAGATCATATCATATAGTAGTTGTATCCCACTCCCAGTTTTGCTCTACACACTAAGTTTGCAGAATTAAAATAGCTCCCTCACAGGAGTAAAGTGTTTAGCATTTCCTTTTTTTCCCAACCAAGAATCACGTCATCCATTTATGAGAACATTTTAATAGGAACTTATGTTGGATTGTTTATCTCAATTATCTTCCAAGTCACTGGTTACCAGGTTAGAGCCCCTAATTCTGTAACTGCAGAATTCTTTTCCCTCTTCCTTGGTGACATTGAATTCTATGAAAAGAAAAAAAATGTGAAGGCAGTTCCCCAAACAGTTCAGCTAGCTCTGACTGCAGCATCCTGTCCATCTCATTCACTGCCACTCCAAAAAAAACATATGGAAATTTTCAAGGTATTTTTATAACCAATTACTTCACAGTGACTTTAAGACCCTTGCTGAAGAGGATGATTAGTGTCCTCCATACTCTGGATCCAGGTGGAACCCCACTAAAAACAAATCCCCTTGGTGGCTATTGTTCACTGACAACTGTGTGCTGAGGCTTGTCAATCATTAACGTTAAATGAGTTAAATGTTAATTCATTTAGCAGGTGTTACTGGTGTTGTATTGCATGATGCTAATGTTTTGACAGAATGACATGCAGTCCAAAATTGTTACAGAAGTCTAAGGGAGTGCTAATGCAGTGTGATGGAGTGAGGACCTCCTTAAACCAGCACCAAACAAGCTGGCTTCAGAAGAAAAAGCAGTATGGTACTGTACCCTGGCTAGTTAGTCCTTCTGAAAGGGAAGCCGATCAGCATGGATGTGGAGCTGTACAGCTACATCTGTGCAACTCTGGTACTGGAGTGCCTTCAAATGATGCATTATCAACTCTTCTGGAATTAGGGATATGTAAGAATGTAATATCTGCACATGATCTTTATCAACCAGAATTTTAATACTATCAGAGTTAGATAAATTGGAAAGAGCTATTTTTTTCACACAGCCACTGCACATGATTCAACCAGAATTTTAATACTATCAGAGTTAGATAAATTGGAAAGAGCTATTTTTTTCACATCACACTTTCTAGGATTTCTGTTGAGACTTAAGACTGATCGACCTGTTTTTAGCTGTATCATTCTGCCTGACCGTTTGATATATTGACATAATCTTAGCTATTTTGAGGCTTCCTGGCATTTTCTGAATGTATGTATGAATATATATATAATCTTTATTATAAATTAATATCAGTGAGCCACAAATTTCCTTAGCCAGCATTTGTATGACCCTCTGATGCAAGTTTTCTAGGCCTCCTGATTCAGAAATGTTTATCCTAAGTAGATGTTGTCTAACTTCTTCCTAAGGCTTATTAATAGCCTAGAAATTGCTTCCCTGTCCTCATATGGTATGAATGCAGCACTCTGCTTCTTTCCAAATATAGAGACACAGTATTTATTAAAAACTTCTGTTCTTCCCATATCATCATTGACAATTTTACAATCTTCATTTGGTAATGGGCTTTTATATAATTTATTCTGTTCCCAATCCACTTTCTAAAATTTTTAAAAATGTCTTTAGCTCTGCTAGTCTTTATATTCCACTGTTGCTCTTAGCTACTTTTGGCAAGTCATAGCTCTTATGTTGTTAACTATTTCACTTTTTTCCCACTAATTATACTTTCCTTAAAACTCTATATTGTCATTGCCAGTGAAACAGAACCAAGACAAACTTTTAGCTAAGGTCGTTTCCATTCTTAATGGTGGCACTGGGAAACTCTGGACAGTTAAATTCTTTTTACAGAGATTTTTTTAGATTTTTTTTTCCTGTCAGCATTTTTCCTTCTAAGCTGTTTTTTTCTTAGTTTCTTCAGATTTTGAATATAAACTAGTTTGGAGCATTATGCATGTTCTTCATATATCAGTGTTTGGGGCAGTGTTTGTTCTTATTGAATATGAGGTCATGATCCCCAGTTCCTAGGCAACCGCTAACTCCCAATACCATGGTTATTCAGCTTTATCTGGCACAATGAAGTCCAAAACTGAGTTACCTTTTCTTGCTGTAATTCCATGTGCATTATAAAATCATCATGCATAATTCTAGGATTTCTGAAGAAGTTTCCCTACCAGCTACATGAGACCACCAGACTGCATTTCTCAAATTCAAGTCCCTGTAACAGAATGATTTCTCTTCTTGCACATAATCAATAGATACTTAGGAAGACACCCATTCTCATAATTTAGAGGACAGTTACAGGCAGTGACCAGTTCTCTCTGCTGAACTATGTTAATTAGCACATTGATCTATGTGCCTTCATGATCCTTGGGTTTTGAATCACCAATAAAACTTAAACAGATAACAGTACCTGTAATGGAGAGTTCAGATTCTTACCTTTTTATCCATTCTACCATTGTAAACCAAATTGTAACAGTTTTCATGTGCCGATTATGTGACGCATCTCAACAAGTTGTGATGATGCCAGTTATATCAAATTTCTTCATTATTAAGTGTTTCTAATTCTTGAACTCTAGCTCCAATCCAGTATGCAAAGGTTCAAAATATTTTCTTTACATTCATCAATGCTTATCTATTCCTTATTATGGTGACCACTCCTTGTATATTCTGTTCTATTTCAGAGTTAATGATTTATGTTGTTAGTTTCCCAATAGGAAAGCCAATACGCACATCTTCTTCTCTCTCTCTGCCCTTTTCCAAACATGCACGTATATAAGATACTGATCATCTAGTTGATATAATTCTCTCTCCCACTAGACGTAGCTGAACACTACACAATGCCGATAGGGCACCCGCCGTCTGACCTTCAACATGTTCTTTCAGCTGTGTGGATCTCTGGAAATATCACCTGGTCTTACAGTTCTAAAGTTGGCTTTACATGGTTATTTTCAAGTCATGGACATTAATACATCCATTCATCATGGACAAATTAACACTTTCTGAAATTTTTCAGGGTGGTTTTTTCATATTTTCGCTTACAGCAGAAAACACTCCATCCTGTCTGTGTATTCTTTAAGATATTTTTTTTTTCACTGTTCTTCCTGTGGTTCATTGATAAGGAAACTATTTTCTTATTTGGCGAAAGACCCTTTTTCTGGTGAGTCCTTTGCCACATTCCAAAATAGTCACCACAGATATGCCCTATTGCTTTCAGTTCCTTTCTTCCATGGAGATATTCTTTGCAACTGATTTACCAGGAATCTAATAATGGGTCAAAAATCTCAGAAGAAAAGATGGCACTTGATTCTTTTTCACCACTTGGTCAAAAAGCTAGAGATCTATCCCTTCAGTATCTATTGCCTTGAGTTCTCTTATTGCATACCCATTTCTTACATGGAGTCTGTAATAACGACTTCCAAACACAGTTGTCAAAAACACACGTTTCCCTGCATGCTGCACAGTGCTGAAAACTAGGCGTCTGGTTCACATACTCCGCTCTCCATTGTGCCCATCCTGCTTGCCTCAGTGCTGAAAAGGTCTGAAAACAGATCATGGAAGGAGTTTCCTCATCATCTGCATCTTAAATCATATTTAGAGCCAAGTCTAAAGATGAAATTCCCATATTTTTCCTGCTGCCAAGCTCAGGACTTTCAAAACCAAGATCCATTGCACGTGCCTGGATTTGGCCTGTTTCCTTTCCGAGTGCTTCACTCAATTTCAAAACAGAGTTCTATTTTTCATGGCTGAGCATCCATACTTCTCCTCGGTGCATTTTCACTTTTATTGGAGTAACTGTTAGAAATGAACTTATGCCTGTACACATAGACTTGGAATGCACTATTATCCTTCCAGCCTGTATATAGCATCTGAATCTGCTTGTTGCTGAACATCACTGTGAAACATTGTGCATACAGTTCTCCATTTCACAATTGGAATTAAGGGTGCTATCGTGTCAACAGATTCTTCATAGAGAACTTCTGATAGGATGAACTGCGAATGTGGAGTGGGATGTTGGTACTTTGTTAACTACTGCATCCCACTGAAATCAGTGAAATATTTTTGTTGATTTTAGGAGGAACTTGTTGAACTGGATGGAATTTTCATAGTCAGAGATCAAAGAAAAGTATCAGCATGACTTTCTTGAAAGTCTATAGTCTGTACTACATTGAATTTTGCAGAAGTAATCTACTTGCAACATACTTGTTGCTACTTGCAACACAGAGATCTAAAGATATTATCTGAAATGAAGACCCCAAACCAGTGTTAACACTAAGAGAATGTAACTTACCACAGATAGTAATAATTTATTAAAAAGGGAAAATGGAAATCAATGGTTGTGTTGCATTAAAGCACAGAAGATGGCACTGCAGACTAGATCCTTAAAATGTTCTATTTCTCCTACCTTGTAGTAATCACTGGTGTTATAAAACCACAAGAATATCCTATTATTTCTCATTTCTATGCCTCTATTCACACAGAACTGAATACCATTTTTCTGTGCTTTTTAAATATGCAGTCCTGAAAAGTAGCATCAGCAATTCTGAAACCTGGTGAAGATCTGGCATGATGGTTGTTACTGCTTGTTGAAACTGAACAGTTATAAATACTTATGAGGGAGTAGCTCATTTAAATAAATAAATTTTATACAAATGTTCTTATGATGTACACTAATCATTTTTTGACTGTCCAGGTCAATCTGAAAATGACTACAGTTTATTTTAGCTGGATGATTTTCTCTATAGAAGAATGACCGATGACTTCTTTGGGAATTACAGTCTGCTTCAGCAATATTATTGATAAATATTAATCTAGAATAGGTTGCTATTGAACCAGAGAATGAAAGCAGATTCTTTAATATGATATTAAAAGTTAATTTCCTGAGGGTATGGAGGAGGAAGTTTACACAATCACCAAATGGAAAAATTATAAAATCACCACATGAAAGCAACCCCTATAATGATAGATGTAGTGCATTCATGTGAAATGGATTGATTAAAACAACCACTGAAGTTCAATGAATATCAGACTTAAATCCTGTCTTTTCTGCTGGCTACTTGACTAAAAGAGTCCTTGAATTGAATACTGATGGTGATAGGTAGCACTTTTAAAAATATAAATCCACACGCTGTGAGAGGTGTATAGTCCAAAGATAGGGAAGGTTGAGGAGTGTGTTTGATCCTCTTGTTTTGTGGCCCTGAACTGGTTTCCTCCTGTTCAAATAACCCTTAAACTCTCCGCTTACCATGGTGAAGCTGGAAAGTCTTGCCATGTCCATGGTGGAAAAACAAAGACAGACAATTATGAGGAAAAGAGTCATTCCCTAATTTTTAATATATTCTGATCCCATGTAAATGTCATGATATAGAGCATTGCAAAAATAGCAGGAATTGGTTAGTGTAAACAGCCCCTTGTAGCCTTCCCCTCCATCAGTATGACTTGTGCTCCTTTGGCTGAGTAGAGAACACATCTTTGCCCCCTCAAAGGGAAGAAGGTTTTTCTTGCTCCTCCCGTGGCCTGAGCCACAGCATTTGCTTGCACTGTTTCTCTCTGACATGCACTCCTGTGCCATCCTCCAGTCTGTGCAGCTCGTATCCACAACCTGTAGTTTGCCACAGGAGATTTATTATTTGTGCCAATTCTTTGGCATGGCCCCACTGACTTCGCTGTTTAGCAGTGTGGGTAGTCGTCACACCACCTTAAGCTCACCTCCTTGTTCATGATTCATGAATGCTTTTTGTCCTGAAGATCACGGGTCTCACTTTCTCAGTTGAAAGCTGGATGCCACAAGCATCACAAGGTAATGGAAAGCCGATCTGCTCTCAAAATTCTCTCTGAAAGGTGAGGTGAAGAGGCTGAGAACCTAAACAGTGATCTGGAGCATTTGCAAGGGGATAATAAAACCCAAGAGAAAGCAAATGTGCAAAAGTTGTGCAAGTACTTGACATCCTCCTTTTTCCATTATTGAAAGTCTGCTCATTTTCTGCATGAGGTGGTGTATTTATTGCTAACTATCTGTCAGACTGCAGCATAAAAATATCAGCCGTAATTACATTCATGCTACCAGCCTTGACATTAATCTGAAAAACACTCATTTTCCTATACTACCTTATGTAACCAGAACTTAGATGCAGCAATGGTTCACTGTCAGGTTTTGTTCTACTATGTTTCAGTGCAAAGTGTTACTTGACAGCTGTGAAAATGTTGGCTTGCCCTTTGTCTTACAAAGGGAAGTCTTAGAAGAGCCTGACATTTGTCAAACAGAACTCTTATCAGTATGACCTATTTTTAGGTACCCTTTGAAACCTTATGATAAGTACCTGAAAACTAACGATCCTTCTGTTTCAAGAGAGAACATTTAGGAATGGGTTATTAGAAAAGATAGACGCAGGGCCGGAGAGATCCTGGCAATGTGTTGTGATAAGTTTTAAGCTTAAGGGTCTATAAAATGGTTTAGTTTTTAGGAACAATTTTAGGAAACCAAATGGTGCTGTGTAGCAGGTTGTAGACTGAGCGCACTGTGTTACTGTGGGGAAAATCTTGCCCCACGTTTCAGTTTAGGCAAGTTTCTTGCTGAAATTAAATTTATCTTCAATAGAAATCATTCATTTTTCTAAATATACCACTATTTACCTGCAGATAGACAGTTCCTAGATTTTGTGAAGCTTTGGGCAAGGCAGACATCCAGCAGTGTTTCATAGAATACCTGTGAGGGGGAGGGTCATATCAACTATTATAGCAATTCTATTATGAGACTATTATAAAGTTATATAGAATAGTTAAGCAAGTGATATTCTGGGGAATAAGTAATGTCCCTTTTTGTTACCTATGATCATGGCACCTTGTAAATAAGATGGAAAGAGGGTTTCTTTTGTCAGAAAGAATGGGTCACAGTGAGCAACTTGCTAGGAGAAACCTCAGGTTTAGTACTAGTACCAGTACTCAGGATGTTAAATAAATGTACATACACTTGGGGAAGTTTGTAGTGTGGTGGAGTAGAAACCTCTACACTTTTTCTCCAGCATTTGATAGCTTCATGACAGCCGTATGAAGTAGGACAAGGCATGTTGCAAAGCAGAGGACTCTGCATTTGAGTGTGGGCCCTCATCTGCAGCTGAAGCCAATGCAGTCTTATCCCCTTGACTGCTCAGAGATCCAAAACCATGTCAAATTGTGATCAGAGATCAGTGATCACTTAGATAAAGCAAACTGGAAGTATATGGCATGGTTGATGATGGTCCTGGAGTCAGAGGAAGATGCCTTGTTGCTACTGCAAATATCTGAAATGCATACCAATTGCAGGGAAGCAGGGCATGGAAGCCAAATTCTGGGATCCAATGAGACTCACATACAGAGCACGTTACTTTTGGCAGGTCAGAATTTACCCTTGGCAGGAGATGGGGATTCTTTTCTGCTTTTACTTCCTCTTACAGGAATGTTCTTCCTCATAAAAATCTGTTACTTTGATTTGAAGAGGCTACACAAAGCCAGTTGACTATCACCTTAGAATTTACAGATAAACCCATGGCTTACAAAATATGACAAATGTGACTACAAAGAGTAATAGACTGTCCATAAGTTGAAGAATAGACTGAAGTGTTCTCACATTTGCAATGAGTATGATTTGTGATTGTGTCTATTCACTAGGTACAAGACAGATGGCAACAAACTTCCAAAATATCTAGGTACACATTTCCATCCTGAGAGATGCATTTTTCAGGAATAGATCACAGGTAACAAGTCCATCATGACATGGATCAGTTTCTCATATATTTAGGCAAGATTCACCTCTGGTGTCAAGCCTGATAAAATAGTTTCCTAGGGAGGAATAAAGTCATGGAGGAGTTGGTGGAATTTTAGAGGAAGTGTATAGGAAGGTGATGGATGGAGGCATTTGGCTTCACCTGGCTAAGGATCGCCCAGATGTAGGGTTAAGGTTGGTGTTAGAGTTTGGGTTATGGTTAAGACAGAGACAAAGCTCCTGCCGGATGTAAGTGAGAAGGAGCCTTAGAGGAAGGGCTAGGTTGCAAAAAAGAATTCTCCCTGGAGAAGTCCGTCACCTGGGCCACCGATGGTGACCTGTGGCAAAGGCCCAGCCCATGGCTTAGGTTTAGAGTTAGGGTTAGCAGACAGGCAAAGCCTAGAGCCCCAGCTGGAGTGAGGTTGAAAGGACTTCCAAAGGAAGGCGTAGGCTGCAGATCTCACAGTCTGCCCCTTCTCCTATGAGTTGCTTAGCTTCACCATACTTACCCTGAAAGCAGCAATCATTTTCTCCTCTCTTTCCTCCCTCTTCCTGGAGCCATTCTTACTCATCCTCTGTGTCTCCTGGACTGCCAGAGTGCAGGGTATGGGGTGGTGGTTGCTGAAGTTCCCTGTAGCAGTTCACAACTGCACTGTCATCCCCTGGATACTCCAACACATCCTTTTGCAATAACAGCAAGAACGGAGAGCATCAGGGAGGAAGAAAGCTAGAACATCCTGTCTTCATCTCTTCTATTAGACAGTTTTTACTTAGCTGTCTAATTTGCCCATGCCTTGAGACAGCTCCCTTCTAGTCAACAACTCAGACTGAAAAGTAAAATGTAGAAATAGCTCAGCTTGTTTTAAACCAGCTGGCTCGGGCATAGGAAGAAGTCTGACCATGGCAGTAAGGAGTCCCTGTGGGCTAATTTTTTTCTGTGTCTCAGATACCTGCTGTGTCTGAAAGATTGCAGCAAGTAAATGAACCATTTTGTATATGTATTCACTTCTGGTTGTTCAAGCAGTGACCCATACTTAGTTGTGATCATACTTATACCAGGTCTGTTTGCAATCTTAATTTAAAACACAGATTTATCAGCAGATTATGTCAGCTGAAAATTCAAATTCATATTTGATCACAATTAATTCACGAAGTAGATGCATCACCTCCTCTAGCTCTGATATGATATGGTTTATGCCTTCAATATATATCTGAGATTAATGAGTTAAATCACAGAGTATAGAAAAGTCATTTGTTACCCCAGCTGGCACTTTAATCCGTTGGAAAACCAACCAAGAGCACTTCCAGCATACGGAGGCTTTATTAGAATGATTGCCAAAGTATGGCCTGAGGTTACAGAGCTCTAAATAAAACTTTTCTGTTCAGCCAGGTAATCTATTTAGGTTCCTGTGTGGATGCAGAAGGTACTTATTCCACTACAGACAAGTTGGAAGCAATAATATAGGATCTTGTGCCAATAAATGTGTCACAGTTAAAATAATTTTTTGCTCTCTTAACATAAAATACTAAATTTGTAACAATTCTGGGTTTATTGTTGTCAGCCTTCCAACAAAGCAGCTACTGAAAGTTGCAACAGAAGATTGCTTCAGAAAGTTTTAAGTTGCTATCAGGTTGACTGAACAGTAAATGATATTCCTGAAAATGGTAGTGCTGATGACGAAGGTTATCCAGGGTGCTTGATTTTTGTTCATTCTAGATATGGAGGAATTATAGTTCCTTTAGCTGGGTCAGCTGGTTACATTTGGCTTACCTTGTGGGTGCATAAGGCTGAAGAAGAACAAGGAGTCCTGGCCCCAAACAGTATTTGCTCTGCTGAAGCCATCTCTTATTTGCTCTGCTGAAGCCATCCCTTATCTTATAGCCATCAAGCCATCTAGATATTTCCTCCTTCCGTTTTGGGACTTTCTTACTGATAGGACTGCTGGATTCTGAGACTAGGGGGATAGCTGATTTTAAATGAGAATGATATAGTGTTAGTGATATTGCAAAACTCCATCAGTACCTCAAGAAATGTCTAGCTCAAAAGTTTATCTGTCTGTTGAACTATTTCTCATTTAAGAATAAGAAAATGAATGCTACACTGGGAACTCTGAAAAAGCAGGGCTATTTTTATAAAGGTTGCTAATTAATAGAAAATATAAATGTATTGTTAATTAGGGGTCCTTCCAGTACCAGAATAACTTTGAAGTGGCATCTGAATCTCCTATTACAAGTGCTAATATTGCAGCTATATGGACCTTCTCAGCTTCCAAAGCTGTAGTTCAGGGAGTTATGGCCTCATTGTCCTGGTTTCGGTAGGGATAGAGTTAATTTCCTTTCTAGTAGCTGATACAGTGTTTTGGATTTAGGAAGAAAACAAAGTTGATAACGCACCGATGTTTTAGTTGTTGCTAGGTAAACCTTACACTAGCCAAGGACTTTTTAGTTTTCCATGCTCTACCGACTGAGAAGGCTGG
>NW_008795017.1:5978892-6011680 GCF_000699145.1 Aptenodytes forsteri
GCATGACGTCCCATGGTATGGAATGTCCCTTTGGCCAGTTTGGCTGTGCCCCCTCCCAGCTTCTTGTGCACCTCCAGCCTTCTCAGTCGGTAGAGCATGGGAAGCTGAAAAGTCCTTGGCTAGTGTAAGCATTACCTAGCAACAACTAAAACATCGGTGCGTTATCAACTTTGTTCTCATCCTAAATCCAAAACACTGTACCAGCTACTAGAAAGGAAATTAACTCTATCCCTACCGAAACCAGGACACTCATTCACAATAATGCTATACCTTCTAACAACGGTTTGGTTTTCTGCAGAGTATTTGAATTGCATTGTTAGTATTTTAAGCCAGGGTTATTGGGCCAGATTCTAGATACATTTCACTAAAGTGAGAGCAGGGTATGTAGATCAAAATTAACAGAAATAACATATGAGGTTGGATAGTAATTTCGACAGCTGGGTTGAAAACAAAAACACTAATCACAAGAGGAAGTCATGAGGATGAGCTGCTATTTTTCCCCTTTTTGTGCATTGGCTTCATAGCTCCTCCAGGAAAGTGCTGTGGAGTTTAAAATGACAAATGGACAGGACTGCAGTACAATTTTGTACTTTACCCAAAAGACGGTATCGTCAGCAGCACAAAGCTCCAACTATCTTGCAAGAGAGATTGACTGTGTATTGCCTGAAGAAAGGATGCCATACACTTAATCACTGGCAGCAGTTCCTATTGCTTCTAAAAGTTCCTGACCATCTTTCCAGGCTCAAACAGAACTACCTCAGCTCTGTCTGACCAGATAACGGAGTGCTATGGTGTATGAACCATTAGTGATTTATGAGCCATTTCAAGTTAGGATGGCCCAGCCTGTTGGAGAGCGCTGCTGCTACCATTGGTAGTAGAACCAGTTGCCACTGCTAATAGTGGTTTTATTCAGCCAAAAAAAAAAAAAAGCCTGGGAACTCCTGAACTACAGTCTTCTCTGAGATGAGATGAACATTCCACAGTACTTAATGATGTTCAGAAGTTTTCATTTATACTGTGTTGCACTGTGATGCCTGGCTTTGGACCATGTTATGACATGGGTTAGTTAAATTGCCTTTACGTGTCACCTACATCACATTCTGCTCTGAGGCTGACTCATATGTATGTCAGTCAACTGTATAGCCTACATGTAATTAAACTACACGTACATGTACTACAAATCCACATAGTTTAACCAGCCTTTAGAGAATAAAGATTTCATATCTATTCTGTATAACTTGTTCCAGTGCTAATCTGTCATTATAGTCAGAAGTTTATCTAACATCCTGTATCTCATTTATTAAATATTAACCCATTTGGATCATAGCCAGTTCTGGTGGGAATGTGGACAGTCGATCATCTTTAAAAAAGCTTTATGCATATTAGAAGACATACCCTGTGCAGCCTTAGAGTACTATTTAATTTCAGCAAAAATCCCTGCTTCAGGTGTTCTTACCTGTGACTAGCCATTCCTACCTGTCTGTTCAGTGCTGACATACTGTTTGTGTGGTTACACTGTGAACCAGGTTAGGAGCTGATAAAACTGAAAAGAAAAAAAAAAGAAAAAACCCCACACCCAAAACCTCTCACAAAAAATTAAATAGGGAAGGTACAGGTGAGAGGAAACAAAGGATTGGACCTGGGAAAGCTAGCACTTCTGCCAAGAAAAAGCATGTAGAAAAAGAATACATATTATATTTTCTGGACTAATTGGATTTTTCAGGCTTTCCTCTTTCTTTTATCTGGGTATAACTTTTTATAGCTCTCGTAATGTGGGAAGCTCAAATGATGACACAATTTCTAGACATGGCTCCACAAATGATGCATAGAGCAGTTTATCTCCTTCTTAAATATCACATGCCAGTCAATACATCCAAGAATAACTTAATTATTGTAACAGCACCAGCTGGTTGACTTAGTACTAAGTTTGTAACATGCAGATTCTCGTCCAGGGTGTCCTGTCTACTCTGCCATTTTTCACTTACTCTTTGGGCATTTCTCTCTCCTAAGAAAACATTTTGCACTTTATTTAATTTCATTTTATTGAATGCTTTTCAAGCATTCCTCAATTTGTCTAAATATAATTATAACCCTCTTCTCCAGAGTGTTCACAACCCATCCAAACTTGTGCCATGTGCAACTTAGTATTGGTGCTGGATGAGAAGTTTTAATTCAGTATTTTCCCCCAGTTTTCTTCAGAAGTGAAGCACTAGCAGGAATGATTTGATTCTGCGGAGCATTTCAGTTCTGACAGGGAACTGATGGCTCCATTGAAACGTCTCTGACCAGTTTCCCATATGAGTCACATACCTCCAAATGCAGAGCTCTCGCAGAAGACAATGCTGCCTCTTCCCTGCTCCCTTGGATGCGCGCAGAGTTTACTGCAGCTCTGTGAGCTCATTGGTTGGCTTTTAAAAGTCTGTAATTATCTCCACCAAGAATAGTATTAACTTTAGAAAACCTCCTTCAGCTTATCCTTTGTCTGCTGCCAGCTGCTATAGATCTGTCTGTCCCACTGAATTAAATTAGCACATCCAAAAGCAATGTCTCTGAAGTGATTGACAAAAATTCTGCCATTGCTCATAAGGGAAATAGGAATAGGAAAAGGACTAACAGCATCCTTCATTGACTGTATTTGTGAGACATGGAGACTGTACCAGATCCTCAGCTGTTATATACTGTTATAACTCACTGAATATAAATATAAATGAGCTATGCTAATGCTAAATCAGTTGAGAGCCTGGCCTGGAACACAATTAAATATATCAAGGCTAAAGTAATTGGTCCACCACAAAGCATTAATATAGTGGTTTACTTTTACTGTGGGCTGCTGAAATGCACTAAACAACTATAATTGTGTTCTTATTTAACCCTCATATCTCTGTCATCTACATAACTCTTCTGTCAGGCACTGTTAGACAATAAAGGCAGCTGGGTTCAATTTCTGAGGCTGCCTGCAAAAAGTCCAACAGAAAAACAACCGCTCTAAAGTTTTAGTTGACACCAGTTTTAGCATCCACCTCCAGTCTTGGCAAACTCTATTACGCTGCCTGAATCATGGTGTGTTAGCAGTACATTTGCAATTACAAGCAAAGATTTTAAACAGTGGGATTAAATCAAGGGTAAATTTTATTATGCAGAAAAGGAAAACAATAAAATATTAGCTTTAGAAATTTGAGATGAAGAGGCATGGTCACAGGATGCACTGTCAGTAGTGCTGGATCATCAGCGGAGGTAGCCAGGCTCTGCTAGAGAATTATAACGTGAGTTAATTGTCCTTATGGTGTGGAGGTGGCGGGCTGAGCAGACCATTCTCTTGTTCCTAAGGCATGGAGAGTTTAGGAAGGCTCTGCTGCCTATCACAGTGCTGCTTCATTTTTGAATGGGAAATAAAGTGGTTTTGACTCCAGGTTGCTGACATCAAAGTCGCTCATCTGTTTCAGGGTTACTGAATGGTAGACCCCCCCCATCTGCAGCCCAGACCACAAGAACAGCATTTCTGAGCTTCCCCGTATCGGCACAGCTGGGATCTCTGCAGCATTCTTGCAGGGGTATGCCTTGCTAAATGCATGTGGCTCTCAGGAAAAGCACCAGCTGTACCTTGAATTGAAAAAATCCAGCCCAAATAGGTACTGGTGACCATCCCTTGGCTGTTGTGATGGCTGGTGTAGTGCTTCAGCTCCTCTGGAGCTCTCTCTGAATATCTGCCCACTGCCTCAGAGTGCCTCACCCTCCTTCACCTTCCCAAGGCAGACTGAAGCACTGACTCCATGAACTGTGGACCTATTTCTCCTGTCTATATCTTTGTACATGCAGATACAAAAGCCATATTCACTCAGCTTTAGAAAAAGGAAGGTTTAGTTTATTCTTTTCATAAATTGTCCCATACTGAGTCACAACGGATAAGTAAATGAGGCTCAGCCTCTGCCATGAAAATCTCTTGATCCCCAAATATGTGCCTTCTCAAAGGTCTCCTGTCTGGAGTTTCCGGGACTCTGAGGAGCTTAAGGTTTTATAGTAAAAATAATTTGTTTTTGCTAGAGGGTTAACTCTGGAAAACAACCAGCTGCTTGGCATGCAAAGGTTGACTTAAGTGGATCTAACCAGGGATTCCCCAGCTGTAGGGGAAACATGCAGAGGGGTTCGGAAATTAGTAGCAAGCTGTCTGGTTTGGATGCAGGGACCCTTGAAGGAATATGAGTGTAGCTCAAACAGCACAATACAGAGTGTATTCTCTGTCCTCAGAGCAAGGAGAAGCAAGAGCTTCTCTGGGCCTAGAGTAAGCTGCAGGGGTTACAGTGGGGATTTCTGAGCAAGGAAACTGCAGACTGCTGTTTGTTTTCATTTTATTCAGAGAAACAGGACTGAGCAAAGACTATGTGCAAATAAGATGACTTACGCAGAGGATATATTTGTCTCTGATCACCAGCTTCTTATTCCAAGAGATCCTGAAATTTGGCTAGAGGGAGTAATGTTATGAGTTGCATTTCTTTAAACGTTATTAGATTGTGTAAGTACATCAACAGTTGTTTCTTGGGGATGGAAGATGTTGTGAAAGAGTGTTAGGTGGGTGTTTAACATTGCATGTACAATTTCTAGCTCGTTTCAGATGCACTCCTTTTTTGTTATAAGATTAGGTGAGAATGAAAAACAACATCAGATTTTCATGTAACAAGACATTTTAAGTTTGAGAAAAGACGTGAATCCCTTCTAAGCTGATCACATAATAACTTTTGTTGCAGATGAGCAGGAGCAGGAGATTTAGAAACCAATGAGCTGTATCACATCCTATTTTCAATCTCCTTTCTCATGTGCTGCAAGGAAACATTACAGACAATAAAAGAAAAGTAACAAGAATCATTTGTGCGATAGTGCAAACCTGCTTAGATCCTACTTGGATAGTTCTTTATCTTTTCTTCCTGTCAGCACACCTGTGATGTAATGCCACTCCTCCTGCTCTAAATACTTTAATCACTGTGGAAAGAACTGGTGAGAGCAATCATCTCTCCTACCTCATGTGATCTTAGTCACCTGCAATAGCCTCTCTGGCTTGTATCATTAATGAAATCTCACTGTTAGAAAATGAGGCAAAATTGACTGGAATAGAAATTTTCAAATTTCTCAGAAGGCAAGTTACAACTCTTGTGCTTTGTTGTCATGACCTGGAATTCCTTGAAAGCAAAAAGATAGAGGCCAAAGCACAGCAATGAAAGCACATGAAACCTCCCATCAGAGCAGGCATGTGAGGCAGGGGATGAGAGCTGCGTTGCTGGCACTGACATGCAGCAGAAGGGTTCATCAGTCAGTCGTGTCCTGTATGAAATCCAATAACCTGCTGGGTTAGACTGCTTAATATCTATGCAGTTGAATTATACTTGCTGTTCCTTTAGCAATTTGTAGGTTTGAGTATAAAGTGAGTGCACAGAATGACTGTTCAAAATTTTTGTGTTGTTTTAGAGCAAACTTCTGACATGACACTTTCTATATTCTAAGAGTTTTCTGTAATTTAATAGTATATTTATTTACTTCCCATATCTCCTAATGGTGAAAAGCCTGCTTTTATCCAGACGGTCAAGGATTGTAGGAAGAAGCAATATATTTTATTAGATCACTTCATCTACTTGGAAAAAAATAGTCATGCTTTCAGGCACAGAATTTCTTTTTCAGGCCAATGTATATGTATATGTATATTTATTTAGTTCTTTGTAATATTCTCAGTTTATTGACAGATGACCCTCTCCTGCTTGTGCAGTTGAAACATGCACATATTTTAAGAAAGATGCTCCACTGCATCACTGCCTCATGCTTTGCTGGAGGAATTGGTCTGAATTTCTTTATAAGCATCCTCTACTTAGTTTGTCATTTCATTGTCTGAAAGGTAGTCTGGATGAGTTTATGATTATTGAAGGAAAAAAATGTCTCTGGTAAATGAATCAATATATGCCTGACTGGAAATTCTTCAGTGGAACAGGTGTCCTTGGGAAATTACTATTTGAGGAAATAAATTTATTTTATCCCCAAAAATATGAATAACCCCAAAAAAAGAAATTTGTTGGCATTTCATGCATAAAGAACCATGTTTTCCAGTATTTCTTATGACAAGTGATTTAAAAACTGTTTTAAAATCATGTGTTTGAAGTAGTATTTTTCATTTTATGAGTTATTTTTACAATATTTCATTACCTTGCCACTTTTACATAACATGCCATTTAACAATGCAGTAGCTAAAATATTTTTGTATAAAAAATGTTAAAGACATAGTTAAACTTACTCTGCAGACTGGAGACACCATAATACTTTGATATGACATCATAGTAAGCACTTCTATCTGTCATGAAATACAAAAAAAGTAACAATCAGAAAAACATCCAAAGTAAAATACCAATTTTGAATCCAACATTATTATTTTCTTTTTCAACTAAGCACATATTGAAATAATTTAAAACTTGCAATTCATTAGAGAAGAAAATATTTTGTTCTGATAAAATAAAATAATATGTTTTGTTCTAAAAATAAAAATTAAAATGCGGAAATATTCTGTAAGATGAGCATTTATAATTTTATTCCATCCTTGGTTAACAACACTGATGGCCTTGGAAAAGTTGGCCAGCTTAACAAGAAACCAACACCATTAATAGATGTTTGTTAAAAATCAACACATTGAGTAAAAAATACAGATTTTGAATATCTTAAATAGAGAAAGTTGAAAACAGCACTTTGTCTGTCTGTTGCAAATTTTTCATTAGCAAAGCCCTTTCTTCTTACCTCGTATTTTTTGACTGGCACTGAAAAGCTATAGTCTTCTATAGGGGAAGGCTTACCCTGATTTGAAGGGGAGCGGGCAGGTTTGGGGATTGCACCACTGCAAGGCCCTGGGGATCAAAAGGGGGAGTGCTCTGCTACTGGCTTACAGCATCACAGCTCTGTTAGGAAAATTTCTGTTTAATTTACCTGGGACACTGGGGAGAGCCATTCCATTAAAAAGGTCCTGACCTATTCTAGTTAAGATAGTCTAGCATTTTTACTGCTTCCTTTTAACCCCACTTTCTGTAAGGGAATTTTCAACTTTTCAGAGACTAAAATTCTTCAAGTCTGAATTGTGTTTACGTACTTCACTTACTACACGAGATTGAACATTTCTGCCTGTGTGAACAGAAACTATTACCAGGATAATGGTAACAGTGGTGTTTCTTTTCTTTATACCACAGTTTGAAATGCTAGGCTGTGGGAACCTGCGTGTACAAATCAAGAGATTTCTTATGGGACATCAGAAGATACCCATTTATCATAAACCTTTTTTTAACGCGATAAAGGAGCTGAATGAAGAAATTTGGGTGTTCATTTCCAGCAAAACATGAAGACCAGCCAGGGGCCCTGTTTTCAGTGCTGTGTACTTATGCTACCCAGAAGACGTCAGATGCGATATTGACGGAAAACAGAGAAAAGCAGGTGGTGGGAATCCCAACCAAGGTCTTCCAGGAGCTGCTGGAGAAGGAGGCGGCCATCTGCCCCCGAGGAAATGGAGACATTGTGTTCCTCAGACTTCTTCCATGTTGCCTTGGGTCTGTCCTGACAGTGAAAGTCATTCTTAACAAATAAACTAAAAGTGTGTGGGCAAAACAATCGTCCATTTCTGATCCTAACTTGAACCATGTGGGGTACTTATTGTTCATGTCCCACTTCAACATAAATGTGGAAAGACAGCTAGAAAGAAGAAATCAATAAACAATGGGGTAGGAAAAGAGACTTGGAGAAGAGCAAAAGTCTAATTAAAAAAAAAAAAAGGAATGTAGTATAAACTGGTACGTTATCTACAGGCCACCTATTTGTGCCAGCCAATTTTTTAACGCATAACACATGCTTTCCTTTAGCAAGTAGGAAAACATGTCTTTATTTTTAATTGAATTATACTCAGAGGATGTAAGAAAAAAGAGGAGTAAGGTGGGGGAGGAACATGGCTTTAGGTTACAGGGGAAATACGTTCAGAAGCAGAGCTTTATGTATTCCCCCCACACACTCTGAAACAGTCTGAGACATTTGGAAAACCTCAAATGTTACTACGTTCTCACATCTGTATCATAAACAGTTACTAAACACCTTATTGCCCCTAATATTACATTGTCATAGGCAACCGCCTGTGCTTTCTGTACGAAAGCATCAGCTCTGGCTACACATGCAGCTGTTACTCTGGGTTGGATCTGGGCTGTAAAAAAAGGCATGTGGCAATCCACACTTGTGGATTAAGGCTTTGCAAACCCCTTAAGACACTCCCAGTGGCCTATGGTATGGACTAACAGGCTGTCACCCCTTATAATGGCTGGAAATGAGAACTCTTGACATTTAAATAGTTTTTAATTAAATATTGCTTATTTGGAAGCTCCTGTTTCTGTGTCATTTCTTAGTGGACGCACTCCAGAGGCAAGTTTTGCCTTGAAGATTTGTATTTGATGTAAACTGAAAGTGTACATCTCATCCCCATTAGAAGCAATTTTTTCCTGTCTTATTTCATGTGTCTTTTCATCACTGCTATTGTTCCTGATGTTTTTTAAAAAAACCATTTTTTAAATTGTGTATATTTCCCAATTTCAAAACAAAATCAAAATAAAACCTCCAAAATTTTGTTTCAAAATTTCACAAGGAAATCACTTTTCTCCTGTGATAAAACTATAACACAGAAATGCCATCATCACTGAAGAGATGCTTTTCAGTTTCATTATTTTTGTTAATGATTCTGTAGAGGGCACCGTTAATATATCAAGAAACTCCGGTAGGAGAGTAAAAAAACAGCTGACTTGGAAAAAATCACTGTGCCCTATGATTTGAATCAATCAGCAGCTACATGCAGAAAATAAACCTAAGGATACACAGAAATCTATGGAATAATATAAGTTAAAATTTTACATAGTTCAAAAGCATTCTGAAATTAATTTTAGTGTGACAAATATCGTATTTGTGTTGCAGTGGAGAAAGGATGTTAGCTGGGTAGGAAACAATTAAACAAATAGGAAAAGTCACTGAAAGAAGGGAAGCAGAGCCAGCAGAGCAGGATCAGGGTCAGGGAGCCAGATGTGGCTGTGGCCAGAGTGAATATCTTGAGGGAGAGGCAGCAAGCAGCCAGCTGGCACAGGGAGAGGAGTATCCAGCAGAAACTATACAGTACAATCAAAGCTTTACCTTCAAAGTTTCTATCATCTCTTCTGTTGTAGCGTTGCTTTTGTCAAACACTTCATCACGATCCATGTGTTAATAGCAAATGTAACTTTTCTGTATTTGTCTGGTTTTGCTCAGTTAAAAAAAAGAGGTTTTGTATTATTAACTGCATTTATTTATGAGGTGCGAGCTTTCTTAATGGACAGAGTGGGAGACAGAGGACTATTCCAACATTCAGCCAATACAGAATCTCCTACCTCATAGTAATAGTAATTATTATTAAGAAAAAACAGACTCTAAGGGCAGTTTTTAGTTGTGTTGTGACATAATAGCTGTATAAATCATGGAGAAACTGAAATGGCGAAACTACCTTCTTGCCATATAAACTATATATTTTTTTGTTTCATGCCATATATTATTTGCAATCAGAAACCTACTCATTTTTGTACATTTCAGAAACCTGTGAAAGGTACACTCACAATATTTTACAAAAGTGCAATAGACATAGCAAATATGTGACAGAATATATAAAATATACTTTTTCACCTGGAAAGGATTTAAAAAGGATTTTTAATATAAATTCTAGAAATTAAAAAAAAAATAAAGTGGCTCTTGTAAGCATAAGATATTTCACTTTGCAGAGTGTCTCGTTTCTCTAACTACATTGACTTATTTCTAAGCAGTCAATAATTTAATATGTGACTCCGATTTCATTTTTATTGATGATAACAACAAAAAAAAATAAGATATTTCACTTTGCAGAGTGTCTCTAATTCTACATTGACTTATTTCTAAGCAGTCAATAATTTAATATGTGGTGACTCCGATTTCATTTATATTGATGATAACTGAATTTCAAGAAAACGCTGCAAATAAGTTTATCTATATATTTTTTTTTCTAAATGTGTATGTGGTTCTCTTTTCTTAAGATTGGAAATTTTCATCGTGGCCAACGAATAACAGTCATGTGAAAGTTCAATTGTTATGGTTATGGTAAAGTTTAGCTTAGAAGTATAAACATCATAACGGTGAATGGAGCAAAAGAGTCTGAAAAGAGTAGAAGAGCATCTTAATCTTTTGACACTGTAGTGAAAATAGCTGTGCTGCTGGTGGAAACTCCAGCACTGACAACAGCTGCCAATAGAAGCTTTCCTTGCCTTTGCATAATCCTTGCTTTTTGGGTGATTCTTGCACTTTCTGCTTGTTATAAATTTTAAAAGCCCAAATTTGCATCTACTACTGCTCTAATTCAAATCAGTATCAAAACTCCTATTGTTTTCAATGGTTCAAAAATTTCTTAGAACTTTATTGTGCAGCTATCTGATTTCAGCTTGCAGAAGTTCATGTGAATCATTTTAACAGGCTTGAGTGGATTTACAGCCCATCATTTTGATTTGAATAAAACTCAAATCCCAATGGGAATTTCATCTCAAATCTTAAGAACTGGATCAAGACTACGCATAATCCATTGTAAGCTATATGTCAGCCTACTTTCCCTGCAAGCCTCTCCTAGCATTGTGAGAGCATTTGGAAAGCTCAGCAAACCTTGAGAAGAATCCAGTTTCTTGGCTTGTAACCAAACCTCAAACCTTAGAAATTGATTTTCTTTTCCTTGCAAAGGTTTTACAGAGTTCTCATCACCCTGCAGTTGTGTTCAAGGCAATTCTTTGCTTTTCTCTGCATGTCTCCTGTGCTGCTTCTGAATTGAGGAAAACCCTTCCTGCAGAAAACTACCTCCTTCACCCTTAGATATTTTTCCTAGACCAGTCTCCATAAAAAAGAATGAATTGTAAGGACAAGTTTTTAAATGTCTAATGTGTATAAATCTCACTATAAAGGGGTTTTTTTTAAAATTTTTTTATATCTTACCTTTATCTCTTCTAATATCGCTTCTTCTGATGACTAAAAGCACCTTCAAGGTAGACTATATCTTTGTGTTTGTGTAGTCCAAAACACAGCTGGACCATGATCCTGTGTGGGGCCTCTGGGCACCTCTGCAATGTAAATAAATAGCAATAATAATAATAACCTCTCATACAATTTATGTGTGCTATAGCTATGGGGTAAACCTTTTGTGAACAAAGTTTCTTAGTGCTAGACGAGTTTTTGTTGGTCAGGAGTCCTGCTCTGACTCTAACAGCTCACAATTGTACAAGCAATTCCTCATGCCAGCCACCCCCCTTTGGGGTTGTAAATTCTCCTCTTTGAACCTTATAAATCCATTGACCTCTATAACTTGGCACTTTGCATCAGAATAAACAACCCACCTGCTAATGAATTTATTGAAACAAAGCATACATTTTGCTGACGTGACCCCACATTTTTCCAAATGCTGGCTTTTAAAAATCTTTAGGGAAAGTCATATGCTTAAAAAACTGGTTTTCTAAACTAATTCCTTGGCTTTATTTAAACATTCAAAAAATATGTTGAAATGCTATATGAAATAGTGCCAAAAAAGTGAATAATAGTGGATATTATTTTTATATGTTCATCTGTAACTACATCTCTCTAAACATAAAATTTATGTTTCGTGAGGGTTTTTTCAGAGAGGAATGCATTATATTTAAAAAAAAAAAAAAATTAATGACCTTCAATAAATGTAGAGATGGCTGGCAACTCTGCTTTGTGTGTAGTAATAAAAATGGTTTATTGGACTAACATAGTTAAATGCAGGAGCCAAATTATACTCAGGCTCAACTTCATATCTTGTGTGACTCTGGGGGCATCATTTGCTGACCTGGATTCCTCCCCTTCTCCAATCCCACTTCTTTTTTCTGCCTGAAAGCAAAGCTTAGATGAACTAAAGTAAATGTCTTTTCTTTCATTTAGCTATATTTATTTTCCATTGGCTCCTTTAAAGCAACACCAGTAATGTCCCCAGAGCTCCCAAACCTATTTATTTTCTATCTACTGCCTGCCGACCCGACGCAGAAGCTAATTCACCCCAGAAGATT
Source organism: Aptenodytes forsteri (assembly GCF_000699145.1). NCBI lineage: Eukaryota > Metazoa > Chordata > Aves > Sphenisciformes > Spheniscidae > Aptenodytes > Aptenodytes forsteri. The sequence continues at coordinate 5,990,997 of NW_008795017.1, forward strand.
TAACTCCTGTCAGCTGCGGTATCAAGGGCATATCAGAGCCACTGTATGTAGGTGAGGATCAATAGGCTCAGGAGGTATAGAAAGGGCATGACTTCAGGAAAACAGGGTTTGGAGGCTGATCATGAAGAATCCAGAGGGACCTGGTATCTGGGTTTTGCAGGGGAGCTTGTTTTGGAATGAAAAGGGATATTCCACAAGGAAAAAGGGAAACTCAAGCCTATTGTAAAAAACGAGCTGCAGATTAGTAGTTTTCTCTTTTGACTTACAGCACTATTAAGAAGTAGATTGCATAGTCAGGTTAGAGGAGGATTTTCAAGGTTCTGAAAGACTGAAATCCTGATTTTCAAAGTGTGTCTTAGCATCTAGAAGCTTCTTTCCCCAGTCTCTTTCATGGAAACTCAATCCATATGTACAGGCACTTCACTTTATGGACTCTATCGACTGAACACCCACTTAATGTCAAAGGTGACAGAAGCTAGTCAGAAAGATCCAAATCCATATAGGTTATTCATAAAGTGTAAAACCATCCCCAAAGGAGTAATTATCTGAAACACTTGCCATAATTCTGAGTGGTTATGTAAGAGTAGAATTTTTGTCTGGAATTTTTGTGTTGTGATCCCTGATGAAATTTTTTGGCAAAGTTTTGAGGTACAGTTTATATTTCCACAGTCTCAGATTTAGCTTGTAACCTTTAGCAGTTCTCCTAATCTTGTTGCTAGAGGGTCCTCATTGAAAACTGTCTCTATACTTTCACAATATTAATTTAAGAGGACTAGTAACCATCTGATCTTTTTGTATGGCACTAAATTTTACTTATTCTAAAGACATAGATTTTACATAAGCTAAAGCATTTCTGAGCTCAGGAAAATAAACTTTATATTACAGACACAGAAGAGGATAATCCGTGATGCCACTCATTTCTGAACTATTATTTATTCAGGAAAATGAATATGTAAAACAGACATAGAGGGTCCCAACAGACAAACCACACTGCGTATGTAGGGGAAAGCAACTTGCACCATCTTTGGAAACCCTGGATTTAGAAAAAGATTCCTTCCCTATCCAAAATCAAGAAATCAACATGGCCCTTGAAATCAGTGTGGCGCAAGAGCAAGACACACACCAGCTGGGCATCTAAGGAACAATATTCTCTGTATTGATTTTTTTTCTTTATCTGGATGGATATAATTTGTCCTGAGTCCCCTCTTCAACTGTGAAGATTTCTTAGAGGAAGGCAGAAAAAAGCACAGTCCCTTGAATGCAAGCCAGACAATGGTATGTTCACAGAAAAATGATTTCTAACAGTTCAAGGTGACTCTCTGAGGCTTGAAAGATGACATTTGCACATGCTATGAATGCCAGGTACAACATTAGTAAACCCATTCTCTTCAAGGCAAAGGAAAAAAGGATAACTAGGAGTATATACATTGCTGTTGGATGGTGAGGCAGACAGACTATGCTGATCATCCAGCTCAATCCAAACATATCTTACTCAAGATCCAGTCCTTAGTCATCATTACACTATTGTGAGAAAGACTGAACAGTCCCTGAAATTGTCAGATGTGTTTTCCTCCATGTACTCTGGTCCAATCAACATCTCAGCTTCCCTTTGGTTAGCTGGGCACCTGGGTCCCCTAAGCTTTACATCCAGCTGTCCAGTGAAATTCTACCAAAATGTCCATATTCTTAGCGTGTGGACACTAGCATGGACTTATTACACCTAAGTTTAGACACTTAAGTGAGGCATCTAAGCCAGGTGTCCAAATACCTTGGACACCTCAGTGTTAAAGGAGGGTTGTACATTCTTTGCATGTGCCCACCTATCTTTATGTATTTCGCAAGCTGTTTAAGTAACTACATGATTAGGACAATGATTAAAGGTAGAAGGGTCGAATCCAGATCAAGAACTGGACAATGGTAGTCAAGATGAAGTCTTACTAATGATATGCTGGGGTGTAAACTCACTTCCATCTATATGATCTTCCTCCTCTTACATTTAAAGTCGTTCCCTATGCAAAGACAGCTTGTATGATCACACTCTGTATGTGCCAACCTGCTTGCCTGTGCTTCCTCATTCACAGTCTCAATAAATTGTGAATCTCTCACCCAGTTTCTGTATTTGACAAAAGGGTTGAGATCTCGAACATTATTCAGTCCTCACATATAATTTCTTATGAAAACAGGTGGGCAGACAAAGGAAAGAGAGGCAGTAACTTTTTCACCTAAGGGATAGGTTACAACATGAACTTGCAACTTGTTTGATACCAGACAATCCATTTGTGAAACAAATGTTATAAATAATCAGCTTGACAAACCTTCAGATGGATCTCAACTGTTCATAGATATCAAAGTCAAGCAGTCATGAGTGAAAGGGCTGAAATTAGTTAAGTACTCTGTATCTTTAAAAAATAGACTACATGGAAATTTTATAACTACATATCATTTTTGTGCAATTTTAGTATACTTACCCGAATGGTGAGAATGCAAAAGTATTTTTCTAAATATTATCAAAATTGGCACAAAACCCCTTAAAAATTCAGTGGGAAGGGGAATTGTCTATGTTACTGAAAAGAGGAGGATCAGGAAATATTTTTATGATATTTCATTCACCAACCAGAAAATGTTAGCAAGAATGTGTTTGGCAATGATTATTTTTTTCCATGAATGTTTCACTAACCACCCACTCATGCGCACACACAGATCTACCCTCTAACATTTGGATTCTTCTTAATCAAAAACTGAAAAAATTTTTGTCAAGTTTTTGGTCCTTAATTCTTACCAGTCAAAAAGTCACTTTTCTACTGAAAAAAAAAAATCTTGATTAAAATGTTTTGACCAGCCAACATGTTGTCCAAATGAAAACTGTATTGAAGCTTTAGTAAATTATGGAAAAGAAATAGATATTCTTGATGTCAAACTCACGCTCCAAGTAGAGAGGATCAGCAATGCAATAGCTTTAGAAAACTTCTGCTGCTGCCACTGTCTTCTGCTCTGACCTGGAAGACATTTAAAATTATGACTGTGACCAAGGGTGTGAGACTGACAGGCACAGAACCCTAAATCCATGTAAAAATGGGTGATGTTTGGGCTTCCCTTGGAACCCTGCCTGGGAGACAGGCAGCTGGTGAAGGATTGGAACCTTTTAAAGAAGTGGTTCTAAGCTACTTTAAAACTGAAAGCTGCTTTGAATCCTTAAAGTAATTCGAACTATTGTGTGGCATTAAACTCCTTAAATGGTGTAAGAATTTAAACCGCTTTAAGAGTTTAACATACAGTTGGTAGAAAAAAAAATCATATCCTAGGACTTCAAAGGCGAAGGGGTGGGTGCACAACGCAAAGCCGTTCATGACGCAGTGTTGCAGCATACGAACACAATGTCAGGGTTTGGAGTGACCATTATGGTCTGGCTTCATGTAAAATTGATGGCATTGAGATAATCTGATCTTTTTGGGGCAGCTCTTCACAAGGTCCCTTTATTCCCATTCAAACTGTTGGACCTGCGTGCTGCATTTGATGTGACCGATTACAGAAACCTCTCGTGTTCCTGAAGGAAGTGCCTGGATGTTGCTTCAGCTGTTTCTCTGAGATTGAATACAGAGTTATTACTTAATTCTGCCTCCCACAAGCAAAAGTATATTTCCAAGAACTAAGTGCTCTCCTTTGCTGTTAGAGATTCAGTAACTGGATGAAAATTATGTGATTCCATCTGAATCTGATAAGGATGAAGAGTATGTGGACTGAAGGAAGGAACCTCTTTGAGGAATTCAGTTTGACAACCATCCCCAGAGGGCTTCTTGCTGGAAAATGGGGAAGAATTCACTGAAAACAGTTTATCAAAACAAGAATTCAAACCCAGGATCTTACTCACTCCTGATGAATATGAAGATCTAATCTCCACTAGATATTCTTGCTGAACCATATTTGCAGCATGAACAGCATAGACCATCTTTCAAACGCTTCCTGCCCAAACCGTGCTCTGTGGGCAGCATCCTAATTCAAAGGCAGCCCTCATACAGGCCTTTGCAGTCTGGGGGCTTACATGTGTGGATGCATTTTGCTTGGGGGAGAATGAAGTGATTCATATACTTTATAGAGTGCAATAGTTTCTTCTCCCAGATAACAGGATACACAGTGCAAAATGTCAGACACAGATGACCTACCGAACACAAGTTAACAAGTTCTTGAACAATTTTCTGCAGAGGAGTGGTGAACCCATTATAAGGAATGATGTGATGAACCCATTATAAGGAATGATGCGGGCCCTCTGTGGGCTCTCAGTGTTTCAACTGTATCATTATTTGTCATATTTACAGTATATGACAAATGAGCTAAGGGAAGAAAAACCTGGACTGGAAAGAGATTAGATCATCTGGGATGAAAAACTGCCAACACTGAGGCTTTACACCAAAAGAAAAGTAATAATCATGCCTTACATAAAGCATATGTAAGCTCTGCAGCTACCTTGAAAAAATGCCCCCCTTCAGGACATTTCTTACCCTTTCTTCTACACACAGTTTCTCCATCTCATTCATCTTCTTTGAGGCAAAGATACATTTTCCTTCTTCTTTTGTCTTCCCCTGCAGAAAACATCATATGCAGAAACATGAGCAAACTGTGGTTTGAATCCCTTCCACCCTTTCAGAAATTATTAAGCATCTGACCTATGAGAAGCCATGTTTCTAATAATTTTTATGTTCCCTTGACCAAGCTCTTTTCCCAATATCTCTGTCATTTAACACTGAGTACTAATGAAGCCTTACTTTGTTAGAAGTGTTCCTCCTTCATCTTTTTTTTTTTACCCTTGAGGTGCATTTGTGCATCACCTTTAACATCAGCGTATGCAACCCCATACCAGTGCAACCCATTTTAGAAAATTTTGTCCTTACGTGGCTATACTCAGCTTTCCAGATGCCATTTTACAGATACTGTGAATGGATACAGAGGTTAGCTGGGCCTTTAAAATTTGACCTGAACAAAACACGTTTATGAGAACTCTATGGCATATAGTGTAATGTACAATATAAGTCTAAGTATTTAAAGTGTATACTACAGAATGAGACATTTTACTAGCTGGAATCACATCATTTAACTTGTGGCAATGACCTCCTGCCGTGCAACATGTTTTTTGTGTGTGCATAGACATTACATGGAAGGAAAAACCATACTACAGGCAGCTCTAACAAGACCCAGGTATTCAATGAAATTCAATTCCTGTTTTCTGTAGCACTCCTTTTACCACTGAATAGCTTCTTTTTATTTCCTTTTTTTTTTCCCCTCTCCTGAGCTCCCTTTCTTGCAGAGTTCAGGGCTATGATGCCGATTCCTTTCCTGACACATCCATCCTACACTGATCATAAAGAGCAAGAGGCTGACAGATAATGTCAAACAGCTTTCCATGAGAACTCGGATTATGCAAGTACAGTTTGATCTCTGCAATGGTTCAGAACCACTCAGATGCACATTGTGCACTGGTGCCAGAAGTTTGTCTCCAGGCTACTAGGAGAGATATTTAAGGCACTGTGATGTTTAAACAGAAAAAATATGTCTTTTATTAATCATATTTGCACAACTGATCAGGAAAATTAATGTCTTATGTTTTCAGAATTAATTTTGTGGAGCAAAGTGAAGTCAGATTAACCTATAGACCTAAGCAAAACTATGGCTTCTTTGTTTCAGGCTGGAGAGAGACCAAATCACATTATAACATACTTTACTGGTAAGGTTATACCTTAGGAAAGCCCCAACAGGCTTTGAGAAGGAACCAGTATCTAACGGAGTTAACGGCTGGGTATACAGCTCTATCTTGTACTAGTTCCAGATTCTTACATTATAAACCACACAGCTATCAGTTTTATTGTCACTGCAGTTCCAGATAGATGCATATATCACACAGACACTATGGTAATACTTTTGATGAATGAAAGGGCCATTTTTTGCCCAGACAGTCCATGTGTGGAGATAGGGAGAACATGTTCTAGGTAAGACTGTTGGAACACATCAGCTTGCATTTTTCCACTGTGCATCACTTGCTTTTCTATTGTTTTTTTTTTCATTCTCTAGGAATTTTTGTTGCTCTATTCCATCGTCTTTCAATGTGATTAATCTGAATATATTGTATACAAATTTTCTCCAGACATATGGTTTCTAGCTAACAGTCCATTGCCTACTATATGTAAAGTAATTGGGGCAAAATTTTAATATATGCTAACCTATTTGGCATTTTTAGGATGTATTTAGTTACCTAACCAATTTTTCCTGTGTTTTCAGAGATGTTGAGAAACTTCAGTGCCTACTGAATTAGTGGGAAATTTGCCTGCTCAGCATATCTAAAAACTGGACTTTAATTAACATATTATTGATTTTTAAACTATCTACGTGTTCAGACAGTAGCATAAAATTCTAATGACTTTAGTTTTCTGCCGGTTTTCAGTTAATCTAGAAAAATAACAGCAAGCAGATGGTATGATAAGGAAGTTGTTGCTTTTAATGCAAATGCATACTCTACATCTCTTTAGAAAAATAAGCAAGCAGATGGTATGATAAGGAAGTTGTTGCTTTTAATGCAAATGCATACTCTACATCTCTTTTAACCTTAATTATGTTTCATTGCTTAAACAAAATTTATTTTACACAAGGTATCCAAACAAGATAACATGTAAGAACTTCAAAATGATTTTTTTAACTATGCTTTCCAGTCAGAATGGCTAACCAAACCTATGTCTTCATTGCCAAGTACAACAACTCTTCCTTCCAGGAAAAGGCAGAGGAAATAGGTATTTCCTGCATACCCTGCCAGTCTCAGTGATATCAAAGGCATTGATTTTATACCCAGTGAGGTCTATATGAAACCAGTGGAGCCAATGCCTTAATTTCCTTAAAAATTAGAGATCTATGTAATTTTCTATTTGTTTATAGAGTGAAAGAGAAACCTCAAGGTCTTTTTTCACGGCATCATCACACAGTATTACACTTTCCTTACACAACAAAACCATCTGATTGTTTGAATAAGATATCCAGGGACTAAGGCAAACCAGCAGTTTGGTGTCCATTTTGGACCACTGACTTCAGTCCATTTCGTTTATATTTTATTTAGGAACGCCTTCTTCCTCTGCATATCAGTACAATTCTACCTTAGCCCCATTGTTCTAAGCCTCATTTCAAATTATGTGGACACACAAGCAATGCCGTGGATGTAGAAGGCACATGTATACCATACCACACCACTGAATTTTCTAACTATTGCAAGGTTCACAGTTAATCAGAAATAGGTGGAACTACTACATTTGAATCCAGATTGTTATTTTGAACATCTGGAAGTCTGAATATATTTGCTTTTGATTATCCCATACCTAATTCCAGGAAGGTTTGATCCCACAAAGCATTGAATTCCTTTCACTTGCAATGAAATCAGGAGCTACCAGTTGGTTAGGTTCTTTCATTTTTACCTTGTCCTTGAGAATCAGCCAAATGACCAGCAATGGAAGTCTGTTTCCAGAAGAAAAAAAACCCCAACAACCCTGCAGCCATCCATTTAAATGAATATTTTTCATATCCAAACAATAAAAGCATCAGGCTTAAGTATCAGACTTAAAGCTGTCAAGTTACTGGCCAAAAGAGATGTTAGCGTTTCACATAATCTAATGTATACATTTAGGCAGTTTCATGGTTCACTCAGTTCCTCCAGTTTCTTTTTCATTTGGGATCCATTCCAGCCCCTGTCACTGAGACCCAGACTCTTTATTTGGCTGTAAAGGCTCCGCAGCAACGTAGCCTGGGTTGTGTTGAACCTCGGGATACTTGTGTCAGTCTGGGTGATCCAGGAAGAAAAAACTCTAAAGCTCTAAAGGTACAGTGGACTTTTAAGGCCCATAAATTGGCTGTAGGAAAGAGCTCAAGAAAGTATTATTAACAATAAGTTTGAAAGCCTCCCTTTTCAGCATTTTCAAACCAACATAAACATGAATTCTGCCTTATTTCTCAGCATTACGAAACATTAACAGCTCTGAACTGTAAAAATAACTAAATATATCTTTTCTTTCCTACTCCAGAGTACCTCCAAATCCTTCTGTTCATTTTCTACACTCTATCGCAGACATATTTTTACATTTCTTTGTCATATCTTTGTCTCAGCTCTGTCAATAAGAGAAACGATCCAATTACCTTGAGGAGAGGATTTTAAATAAAAATTTATAAAGAAATGGTAAATGGTGTCACCTTGCCGCTCTCTTTTTCCCTTTTCCCCCCCCTCTCTGTTGTCAGTCAGGAAAGAAATGCTAACACTATGATGAACATTTTTGTATGTAAATAGAGGAAGAGCAAGGGAAAGAAAGATTTTATACTGTTTCCTGCAGAAAACATTACTGGATCAGATGTGCTAGTAGTTGTAACTGGCCAGAGTTTTCCTCAGATCACTCTGTCAGAACAGATGTGGGATTCACCCAAAAGGGGACATTAAGGGATTTGGGCCCAGAACTCCCAGGGGATCAGAGACACTGATGAGAAAGACTGCTCGCATGGCTTCCAGCTCCTCCACCCCCAGGCATCTGAGCTCCCTTTTCCCGGGCCATTCCTGCACCTGAGAGGGTTTTGGAAAATATTCTTCCATCAGGAGAAGGGTCAATGCAAAAATAAATGCAGTCTTTAGTTACAAACTGCAATAACATCTGGATACATCTGAACCTGATTGCTGGATGGGATATTGCATGTTTCTTGGCATGACATTTTCCTTGTCCCCAATGTTTTATCTTCCTCGCCACTCACTGACTGATCCTTTGATGTGCAGATAAATGCAATCAAATTCAAATGTTTGTCCTATTTGGACTTTTCTACCAGTATTTAGGAGTAAGAAATGAGCATTCTTGTGTTCACATATGAGTCAATGGACCTGAACTTCTTGCAGAGTTATTCTGGTGTTTTCTCTCTTTCTGTGGTAGTATTCTGTCCAAGTGTCTGTCCAGCAGAATGTCTTTCTCACTGATTTTTTTTCCTCAAAATCCTGCTCTTCTGCAAGGCTTGCATAATGCTCAGAAAGGGCTTCCTTGGATATGCCACATGTGATGTCCAGGTTTATTTATTCTTTTCTGATGATTTATTAACAGAATTAATTTCTATATACATTTTTACATGGACCTAATTTTGTATTGATTTAATTTAATTTTGTATTGATTTAATTTATGAATTAATAAAGCCATTGCTGTTGTCAAGAGTACATGAAATAATTTCATAAAATTATTTATATTTTTGTCATTCATTTTCCACATTGACTAAAACAATTTCAGAATTTTTATGAGGTGACTCAACTTTTGGACAGTTTTTTTATAGACTTGACAGTTTCACTTGGTCATTTCAAGAGAAGCCTTAAAGTCTTACTGTTAAACCTAAATTTTGGAAATGGTACTGCAATGAAAAAAGGAATAACTAATGGAACTATTCCAGAAACCAGTTTAAAAACAACTTGCTGATCAAATAGAATACCTCATCTACCAAGGAGCATGGTTGGATCATCCTTAGTCTCCTCTTGTAATGAAGCCATAATCCTTGTTTCAAGTCCAATTTGCATAATTTCAGAGCTTTTCAAGACCTGGTAAAAAAGTTAGCTCAGTTGTTGCATAACTGATAAAATAGACCAGTACCCTCTGGACATTCTCTTCTACCCCTATATGCATAAGAAACGAAGTCCTGGTACATGCAGTGCTTGCAGAAGAGGTCTGTTGGAGGACTATTCTGCGGCTAAAGCTTTCCTGTCTTCCAGGGAGCTTGTCTGCCTTTTTTCTCTAAGAAATGGTAGGTTGCCAGACTCTGGAGAGCCCAAGGTGGTTGGCCACCTTTTGAAAAGGAAGAAAAGAAATGCAGTCCCTGATTTTTTCCATTAAAGATTTCAAATTCTCATTCCATGAGAAATGTCAATAATTTTAAAATTCCTTTTTAGAAAAAAAACTTGTTTTCAAGTTTCAGACTTTCCCAAGGAAGGAGAAATCCAGTTCCTGCTCTTATCTGATTTTGAGTATGTTTATCTACCAAAAAATTCTTGACTTCATTTTAACCCAAGATTGCTATCTATTTTGGGGACCTGTTCAGCATCCTTCTCTGCCTCTCTGCAGTTTAACAAAAATAAAATAGATAGTAATTCAGGCCTGCATTTCTTGCTTTTATGTAATAAAGAAAGAATGTTTAAATCCATGATGAATTTCTACCTTTTTGTTTGGAGCACAGTTATTCCCTGAAATAAGTACATATTGCAGGCAGAGGAAAATAACTTGATTCTAAGATAAAAGATAGAAAGCCAATAGCCATCAGACACAGCAGCTAAGAGAGATTCATAACAGGCAGAAGGAGGTTAATGCACAGAAAGTAATGAATTCTCTTATAGGCAGTTTTAAGTAGGCTGCACTGAGGGGTTGTATACTCTAGCTGTAAATACTAGGTTGGGTGATTGAAATTCCTGCTGTAAGTGCTTTATATATAAATGTTTAGTTACTTATCTGCAGAATGAAAAAGGTCTGTTTTTTGGTGGCATCTGAAATAAAAAGCAGCTGCCTGATGTTCCGGGAGCTGCCTTCCACCAGAGAGTTTATAACCACTGCCTCAGTTCTGCAAGGCTCAGAACTTTTTGAATCCTCAAGGGCATCCAGAAATTAAATTTGCCAGTTATAAGCATTGTGCATTTGAAAAGTATACAGATAAAATGCTTTGTATTTTTTCCCTAGATGCTTGCTTTTCTGTTTGTCATTCAAGATCTCGTAAAATTGTGGTAGAACAAGTGTATTAGTGTAATTTGCATGCACCTTCTCAAAAGAGAGGTGTGCTCACAAACTGCTTTGGGTGCTCTTATAATTTGTCAGGCTCATAAATTAAATACAAGAAATTGAGCACTTTTTTTTTTTATTTTAGTCATTGCTGTACAGTCAGCATTATGCACAGATATCCTCTGCTGTGAGACTGCACCTCACTACATTGAAACAAGGGGAATGTTTGTCTGTGTGTGTGCATTACAGCGAATAGCATCTGTATGTCTTTGATGAACATAGAGGAAGAATGGTTTTGCAGGTATTTCCACTGAACTGTCATTGGCATAAATGTCTTGTATAGGTCTTATCACACACTTGCATTCATGAATCAGCTGGAAAATTTAGGACTCCAGTTGCGCTGGGTACTTTGAGGGAGACCATCCTTGATCAAAAAAGGTAGGTGCTAAATTAACAAAACAAACTTTAGTTGGTCTGTTGCTCCCTGTGCTCTTTTCAACTTAGTCTTCCCTGGGTCCTCTCTGCTTTTTCTGTATTCCAGCCCTCATTCTCTACAGAGGAATGACTTTAGTTTGCTTCATGTTTTAAAGGGAAGAATGAGATACTGTAATGCAATGAAAGGGGAACCCAAAAAATCCACCCAAACCCGGTTCATGTGGGTTTTGCATCTGTTTGATGAGAAATGAAAAAAAAAAAAAGAATTCCACAAAATTGCTTGTTTTTTTTTTAAAGTTATTCATTAAACACAAAATAAATACAAAAATCAAATAAACGTACTGCAAATGGCAAACTTGAAGGGGTCTGCCAGAACAGAGCTCTAGTAAAGGAAGAGGTTTCCTTGGAGAGACTTCCTTAATTCTTAATGCAACCATTACCAGCATCATCCTCTCTTTCAGTGCCTTCCGCTCAGATACTTGTGTGTGTCCTAGTATGTAACAAGAAACAGGAATGGAATTAAAACACCTTCATTTTTTCTTGATGCTAAAGTTACTAAGAAAGGAGAGGGTGGTCTGGGAAGCTGGCTGTTACACTCCACAGTCAGTAGCAGCTCTTCACCTTTTTGTAAAGCAGCCTCATCCTTGGAGCTTGAAGGGTTTCCCACCTTGTGTCAGATCGTGACACAAGACTCATAATTTTCCACGGTCTGTTCTTTAACAGCTAAGCTGGAAGCACGATCCTTGGAAGATACTCCCAGAATTGATTTACCTTGAGTCAATTATTTTGAAGCAAGGAGATCATGTGAATGAAGGGAGGACACCTCATGCTGTCGCCAGAAGAAAGACTGAAGTAATCTTCAAATTATAGAACTGTGTCTAGTGATGACGCTAATAAGCGCCTTAAAAAAGCAGATAGCAACTCAGGTAACGATTAGCTTGTGTTATTGACAGACTAATATTGAGTTCAAAAATATAACATACTCTGAGTCTTTCACATCATTTCATGATATATGTTTCAAAGTTTCAAGGTAATATTAAGTGATGATGAGATTGTGATTAAAATAGAGTTTCTCTGGTTGGAAACCGAGCGCCTTCCATATTTTCCAAATGGAACAGTGATTATGGACATAATGTAAGGTTTTAAAACCATTAAGTTTCTAGGCAGTCTTATAGCTTTCTTGTTTATTGGATATTGCCTATGAAAAAATGACAATGGAAAGTGAAGTCTGCTATTATTTGTCATGCCTACAACAGCTACTCTATTTTCTGTCAGATTGCATTGTATGCATTGTGCATGCTTTAACAACACTTAGACATGCTGACATAAAATACAAAGACGATCCAATTACATTTTCTGCAACTGCATCTCATTTTGCTAATGCTTACAAATTAGGGGTGTCTATCACCCCTTACATGAGACAGAACACAGATAGCATTTTAAATCCCGTGAATTTTATAGTGTACTCCACTTAAATACAGAAGCAGCCCTAATCGTAAACAGTTGACATGTAGCTCATAAACTAGTCTAGTCAATATGAAAATGCAACCACGTACTGCATACAGAAATGATTCTTCCTTACTGCTATTTATTAGTGGTAGTGTTATTTATTTGTGGCAATTTGCTTTTGGTAATTTATTTACCAAAGATAGTTTAAATGTGCAGCATTAGTGCTTATTTACTTCCAGAATGATCAGTGTATATTATCTTTTTTTTTTTCCCCACAAACTGTCTTGCCATGGGTAGCAAACCCTGGAAAATCCAATGAACCTTTATAGAAGTCAGAGTATTGGAGGGCAGGTTTTTTGGAAGGATGCTATTTGTTCCTATGTCACAGATGTGAATGAAATACGAGAACCTGAGAGAGTAAAAGAGGCTCATACTGACATTGCCAACAGTGACCAAGTGGGGTGGCAAAATCTAACCCTATGGGCTAGATTTAGTTTCGTTAGATGTAGAATGGCAGTTGAAACCCTTGTGCTCCAATGGGACACACAATATGGGATTTCACTGAAACAGTTTCGCTCTAGAAGCAAAACAAGACCTGAGTCATTCCTGAGTAAAAAGTGCTCTTGCTCCCACCTTGTATGTCCTTGCTGAACTGGACACTGCCTGCTAGTTTTCTAAGGGTTATCATTCTCATTCCCCCCTCGTGGCTACAGCCACTGAGCTGATGGGGCATTCTCTTTGCCAGCATCACTGAGGCTGAGACACCAAATCCAGGCTTTTTGCAGCACATCCCTGTAACACCTCAGGGGGAATATTGCTTGGGTTGTGAGGAACAGACTCTCCTCATCTATCAAGATGCACTCCTTTTCTAGTAACATTTTCCATTAGTGGTGAATGGCTGCAGATGGAGAGTCCTGCTGATTTCCTCGGTCACTGCTGTCTTCCCAGCAGATCATCTCAGGAGGAATAGAAGGGAGACTGAGGAGAAATGCCCCAAAGTGCCTTTTGCATGGTGGTGGGGCTGACAGCACTGAAAGTCTCTGTGAGTGACAGTTGCTGTGACCTTTTTCATCTGCTCTTAAAAACTTTGCACCAGCTGCCTGAAGATTTTGCGGGTGATACACTGGGAGAGTTTGTTCATCTGTTTTAGTTTGTTCCTCCATTTTAATTTGTTCTTGAAACTGCCTGTTTAAGCAGAGCTAATATTCTACAAGGCTTTTTCATAAAAAGGAGTCATTAGAGACTCTGTGACAGGTTCAATGTTTTAGCTGAACAGTTGTTTATGCTTTTCCTGTGATTTCCATGAGAAGTGTAGGGCACTCTATTTCATTTGCCTTTGAAGAGGAAACTGAATTACCTTAGTGTCAAACAGCTCAACTATATCTGTTTTACTTTTTTTGTTTTCATCTTTATTTTTATTGCCATTAACATGGTTACATATGGGTAACCGTATGGCAGGATACAAGTATCAGATGGTTGGCCAGAAGTCTGGCATCTGCAGAAATTAGTTTATTAGGCCAGGTTTCCAAATGGGAAACTGAATCTTTAGCAAATGAGTAATTATGGAATACATGGAAATCATAGTTGGACAAATAACCCAATGTTCCTCTCCACTACACAGCACCCCAAACTCACCCGGACATTTTGAGAGGTGACGTGTCACTCAGCCTGGGCAAGAGTACCAGGAGTTTGCTGCACAGAAATTTCTGGGTCTGTGAAAAAAGAGTATTAGAAACATATTATAGTAGAGTTGACTTTTTGGTGTCACTTCAGTGCCATAGAGTCATAGTCATAAACAGTAGCCCCGAGAGGCCCTAGCCCAATAATAAAGACATTGTTATAATAAACACAGCACAGATGCTCAGAGCTGCTTACAATACATGCAGTGGTATGTCCTCTAGTCAAAAGTTTTGCTGCTGCAGGATTGATTTTTTGCAATATCTCATGCTTATTTGCAGTATCCCAAGGGATGGCTCTTTTCTCCTTTTCTTCCGTTGTAAGTTTTCTTTCTAATATTTGTCCTACATTTTTCTATTTTTAGCAACATAATAACAGCAAGAAAAAGTCTCACTACCTGTAGTCAGACTCCCATCTGTATAATTCCTCTTCAATAAATGTTCCCTCTTCATTTCTTGGCCAAGGAGTAAGAAATGCTTAGCTCTTCTAATCATATAATAAACTTTCATCACTCAGTCTGCTGGAGGAACGAATCTTGTTTTCTCTTTAGCAGCAGCTTCAGCACTAGCAATAAACCCAAAGGAATTGCATGGATTCCAGAGCAAGAGCAGCTTTGAATGGACAAAGCTGAGGTACAGGGAGGTGCATGAGGGATTTGTTTTGCTGGAGAGAGCATTTCTCACTCCTTTCCCCTGCAGTTCCCTGCAGGTGTGATTCTTAGTGACCAACACACAGCACCTGCATATTTTTCATTGCTCTTCTCTGTATTCCTCTCACTTTTCTAACCATTCAAGCCATACAGGAAATCTGGTTTGCTGTAATATTTCTGGTTTTGAAGAGGAGAAAAAAAAATATTCATAGTTCTGACTGAAAGTGTTCGTGAAGCCAAGACTGACTTGATGTTTTCAGACTCTTGATGTTTCCAAACAAACTGCATTCTTCCCAATCACACCTTCTGGATGAAATTATCATATGTTCTGAGAGTTGCAGTGCTGTCTACATCTGAATAATATTGGGAAGACTGTCTTAATTTGAAAGGTCATGCTGCTCATGGTGTTGAAGCCGTTCACCCTTTGGAGTGTCAGGATGGAGGTCATGAGGTATCCCCCAGGCCTGTCCCACCGCCCAGAGAGCTGGCTGTCCTGGACACTGGGAAGTGCTGGGTTTACCTACCTCGGGCAGTTTTCACAGTAGATCTGTGAGTCCTGGCTGTCGTGGAGCCCCAGCCCAGAGACAGTACTTCCACTGCATGGCCAAGGATCTGAAAAGTCAACTGCAAAACTTTCAAACCTGCCTGGCAAATACAGGGCTCAAAAGTCACTGGAAGAAGGAAATGCTCCTAGAAAGTTTTGCTTTTAACAAAAAAGCAAAGTCCAGGGGAAAACGTGCTGTCAGATTTTTTTCAATGTGTTGTGAGATATCTAGAAATGTGCATATGCAGCTTTCTCTGCCGTATGGTACTGTACACTTTTTGCATGTTAGTGTTGGACTGGAAAGGGTGAAAATCTAAATAATTTGGGAGACCTGGCTCAAGCTTCATCTTGCAATCTGTCAATTCCTGACATGAAGGTGAGCTTGAACATCTCTGTTTTATGATCAACTACTACAGGAAAGGGCTCATAATAGAAACACCACTTTAAAGTACTATTTTTCATTATAATGATGTTCTTCTATAATGACAACATCAGTCTGATCAAGCCCAATGTCAGATAGATCTATAAGATGTTGGATTGGATCCATAAATTATTTCAGTCCAATCAAATTCTTTTTCTGCTACAAGAATTGGGAAAAAAACATGGAGGATTTTTGGTTTATTAGGAGATGAAGTTTTGTTTTGTTTTGGGTTTTTTTTTATTTCATTGTCTGAATTTGATCTAGTTGAAGCGGAAAGTTGAAAAGTTACTACTTCTACCCATGCCAGCTTGCCATTTTCTGCAGCAGTGAAGGTGCAAAGGCTGAGAATTCACGCAGTGAGAGATATTCAGTTGTGTGCAGAAATATGCTGCAATGATAAAGCTGAAAGCAGAGGGCTTTGCATGTGGAAGAGATCATGATGGATCAGAAGCTGAACTTTTTAACTTGATAATGTGGTATCCTTCCAAAACCAACAAAGGCAAATGTCACTCAGAGCAAATTAACAGGGATATTTAATGCAAGACATAGGAGTCAACTATCCCTCTGCTCAGCACTGATCAGTCGTCTGCTGGAGTACACCACTGCGCTAAAGCACCACATTTAAAAAGTGATGTAAGGGAACAGAAAAAAGCCTAAAGGAAACAAACACTATAAGATGTTTAAAAATGTGACCTATAAAGAAGGGTTGAATGAACTGGGCTTGTTTAATTCGTAAAGGAAAAGACTATGGCAGGACATGTTTACAATTTTCTAATGTATAAAAGATTGGTCAGCTAATCATGTCAGCTAATGGGCAAAAAAAATGGAATAAATGCAGCACTGCAAATTTGAGTTACATTTTAGTAAAAATTGCCTCTGTAAAGAGATAGTCAAATGCTGGAACAGCTTACAAATGGAGATGATAGACTTTGTACAGGTTTTACAGACATCTTCCAGGGATGATTTGGGCAGTGGAGGACAAATTGGACAATCTGAGACCAATTGCACCCAGCAGATCCAGGGTTCACTGCTTCTGACCAGTGTGACTCTGCCAGAGACTCTGCCAGGGAAAAGGGGGTGGAAGAGGGAGAGAGAGCAAAACAAAGATGGGAGGCAACAAATTCTCTATCTTATCAGCTGGTGACAGAAAAAAGCAAACAAGAAAGTCTTATTAAACAGCATTCAGCTGAAGCTAAAGGGTTGAACCAAGAATCCTGCTCTGTCACAGCCCAGGCCTGCTGTCTCTCCATAATTCTTCTGCTGGAGGAGGCAAGAGGAGGAACTGGAAGCTGACTGACCTCTTTATTTGAACCAGTGCTATTTTAATTGAATCCTAATGTCTCCCGCACATGTTTGGCAGCTTTCTATGTACCCCCCACCTCCCATGCCCAGTTCTTTTTCCCTTTTGGCCAAGCAGGGAGACTTTTCTACTGGGGAAAAAAAAAAAAGAGACTGACATTGGGACGCAGCAGTCTGAATTCAGCTTTTCGTCCTTATCTCTCTTCTCTACTTTAGGGAGGTTGAAGGTCTGTCCTTGCAGTCCCAGCTCCACTATAAAATTGAGAACAAATTTGCAGTGCATCAAGTATCCAGTAAAAAAGAAATGCATGGCATTTATTGCACACTGTTGTGCATGAACATGCACCTGGGAAATTATCAGAAGATTTGGGGATCTGATTACTGAAGGCTAATTTGTTTGCATGTTCGTTTTAAGAATCAAAGCAGAAGAATTGTGCTACATTCATTAACCACACGGTCAGGCAGAGGCCCCATCCCCACTAGCCACATCAACTCCTTCCCCTTCTCAAACATGACAGGTAGAGACCCATGACAGATGTATGTAGCTGCCTTGGGTTTTTTAGCCCTGCTGTAGTTCAGGGTAAGAGTGCTGATTTTCTGTATTACAGTACAATGAACAATTTTTTTTCTGAAAATATAGATACTGAAGTGCAGTGATTCAAAAATTCCTTCCTAGCAAGAAAGTGCACATTGTATGAAATACATAATATTTGCTAAGCTTAGGAAGAATATAATTCTTACTCAGTTTAGCTGTTAAAGACTAAAAGAGTGAAATTCTCTACACAAGGTATACTGTTATCTCTCTTTTTTATTGGACTTTGAACTTTTAACCACTGTACATGAAAAAGCTGTTTTATAGAAGTTGTGAAGCTGGAGTTAAGTTCTGATGATGGCACTGCAAGTCAAAGGTTCCCAAACTACTATGTGCATCATTAGTGTGATCCCAGCTATGCGAAACCACTGTGGCAGTGAGCCAGCAGCACCAGGTGCTGCTGGTGGTATTCCTAACTACTGCTGCTGCTGCTACCCTTCATTGCTGATGATGGTATTCACATTTAACACTACTGCTGATGAAAGTACCTGCAATTACTACAACTGCTGATGGCAGAAAGAGTTTGTTAGCCCTGCTGTAAATTACTTCCTGAGGCTTAGTTGCCAGCTTATTTCGTATTAAGAGCAAAATGCAGTCTCTCGGCACTTGGAAAGAGCTACATTAAGCAAAAGTTATTAAAAAAGGCAGATATTATAAGACTAAACCATATTGGTGCCATAAACAGAAATTCAGTGTTTCGCTCTTACGGCTGATACTGTGCGCGCCAGCTTGAGCCTAGAAGCAGCATAGTTTGATGCGGTGCCCAAGCTAATCTGCCTTTTGGCAGAGTTGACAGCACTAGGCTATCCTGATTCTGGATTCAATTTGATTTATCTGAATGGTTCTTTTCTTCACCACAGGAGGTTATGAAGTTGGATTTGCATCAGGTTGGGAATGTCTACATCATGCTCAGTACATTTCATGATACAGATAGACTAGAATATTCATAAGAAAACTTTCTTGACCTAAGGCCAACACAAAATCTTTCTTAAAAACAAGGCCAGAACCTGGGTCCCCATACTACTTTAAAGCCCTTTTGTACACTGTGTTAAGTATTGCCCATCTTGCAGTAAATTAAATAATAAATATTTTTGATATTCAGCTTTCAGTAACTAATATTCTCATGCAGATTGACAAAAATATTCTCCAGAAACAGACCAGGCAAAATGAGTTCCCATGTTGGACTGATCCAGACACCTGCCTCTAGTGAAGAAAAGACCAAAAGAATGGTTGTATCAATTCATTCCAAAAATTGATTTAAGCCAGTGTCCTCTTTCCATTAGTAGCTAATAGTGTCTGCTTGGGGCGCAGTATTTAGATGGGGCTTGTAGGACATCTGCAATAGACCTATTGCAACTACCTGTGAGATGCTTCAAAGAGCTCAGATGACCACAGTGTTCAAAAGTACAGTCTAGCACGTTGGCCTCGCACTTGTGCCCATCAAGGAAGGAGACATTAGGCCACAAAGGGAAACTTCTGCAGCTTCTTTGTTAGTGGAATGGTTCCTCCATGTTTTTGCAACCATTTCATTGCCTGTCTATACTGCTTGGTGGATCCTAGTAGTCTTCCATGAGGGCATTGGCCTGTGGTATCACGGTGGAGGACGTTTCTTATCAAAACTCATCTTTGCTGCTCCTCCCAGACACCTTCTGAGTGTAATCCTGAAGCTGTGAAGTTATTTACCTGTAAGGAGAAGTTGGACTTCCTGTGTTAAAGGAGGAAAAGTGAGACACAGACAGAGCATTGCTTTCTCAAGATACACGCTGACTATGCTGTGGTCTGCGCACTTGGTTCTTCATGTCCTGGTCAGAAGCAGTTTAGATAGATAAATTAAATCTGTGGATTTTTCATAGAAAACAACTCGCTGCCTTCAAGTATGTCAGTTTCTTTTGTGTTCCCACCATCGATCCCTTCCCAAAAAGCTGTGGAAATGAGAATTTCAGACCAAGCAACAGCTACACCTTTTGGAAGGTTTGAAAGTTTGAAGGTTTTTATAAAACAGAGTAAGAGAAACAGAAAGAAAATGGGAATCTTAATTCTTACTCATAAATAAAGTGACAGGAACAGCCTAAACTATATTCACTTTATGGGGAAGCAAGCTATTAAAAAGCAATTTACAAGTCAGAGGAAACATCTACCTGGTTCTTCACAACAAAAACAGGGATCAGGACTAGTTTTCCTTGCTAACCACTGCAAACAAAAGCAAAAGATTTGCAAGGAACAAAAGATATAGGATAACAAAAAGTGTTAGCCCACCAGCTGTCCTCCCACACTTTTTTTCTGCCATTTAACAGATCATCTGGAGCTTAACAGTAAACCAATAATTGTGACATATGGGTGCAAGCTTCTTTGAGCCAGCGTGCAGTGAGCAGAAAACTGTAGGTTGTTAATGCAAGTATGTGTATATTTTAATGTCTATGTGAGTGACCAGGCAACTAATTTGCAGCTTTGTGTGTTTTCCTTAGCACATAAATACAGTCACATTTGAGACACCAGAGCAAAGCTAAATCCCTGCCAGCAGGTGCTGTCTTCTTGGGAAAAAAAGGCCATACACTGCTGAAAGATGCTTGTACTTTAAATGTAATGTTTAAATGCAGATAAATGTCTCCTTGTTGCATATCTTTGGTTATAAGTCTTTTGTGTTTGGAGGTTGGCTAGGAATTAAAATTTCTGTTTGGATAATCACAGCTTTCTTTGCATAGTAATTCAGGATTCATGCTATTAACCCCTGCATTCCTTTGTATGTATGTCTTCGTTTCAGCAGGGATAGAGTTAATTTCCTTCCTAGTAGCTGGTACAGTGCTGTGTTTTGGATTTAGGACGAGAACAATGTTGATAACACACTGATGTTTTAGTTGTTGCTAAGCAGTGCT
>NW_008795017.1:6014932-6017146 GCF_000699145.1 Aptenodytes forsteri
TTCCACTTCTCTCCCCCATCCCAGCAGGGATGGGAGGGAGGAGTGAGTGAGCGGCTGTGTGGTGCTCAGTTGCCGACTGATGTTAAACCACAACAATGTACAACATTAAAAACTCCTTGCCAGAAGCAGTTAACTATTAGACAAATGGGCCAGCAAAATAAATGCTTATAAGTAAATGCTAGGATTAAACTGAACAGAAAGACAGGTTGAGATTTCCTTTTCATTCTGTGTGTTCTTTTGAGTAGTTTATACTTTTCCCAAATGATACAGGTTAAGATTTCCTTTTCATTCTGTGTGTTCTTTTGAGTAGTTTATACTTTTCCCAAATGATCATCTCTCAGCTTGAATTTTTGCTCATCTGAAGTCAACCAGAAAAAAAAACAACCAACCAACTAAAAAGTAACAACTACGGGAAATGTCGGGAAAACACTTCAGCCACGCGCATAGTAGGAAAGGAGCTGAGAAAGCATTTCTTTCATTATTGCTTTTGGGGTTTTATTTATTTATTTTTAAACAATGTTCTTTCTTAGGCAACTTTTGTTGGAAACTTGAAATTTGACAAGAGTATACACACTAGTTCAGCAAAATGTATTTTATCTTACACTTATTCAGAAAACCATTTAGATGTGCTGAAATCCTGTTGTTGTTTCATGTATATGCTTAAAGTACATATATCTACACACTGCTCTGAATAACTATTGCATTGAGGGCATAGGGTAACATGCACTCTATTCTCCCTATAGATGCCTAATTTAAGTGATATGACTTCAATGTCTTAGAAGTTAATTCTCCTTCAGCTCTTGCGGTGCTGCACTGCCAGACCATATATATGTCTGTTCTGTAAATATCAGTTGAGAGAAATAGTTGTAATGGCTACATTAGACACCTAAACTGGGCAGTCTGAATATAATACTTTGACTTTAGGTTGGTGCATTGCTGAAATTCTCTTCTGATCTAGGTGAGTTTCAGGAATTTATAAACTTCTTTTGTGCATGCATTTTCCTGCTATAAAATAACATAGAGTGGTGTTTATTTTACTCTATACATTTCTAACATGAATGCAGCCAGTGTAAGCATGAAGTTCAAAGCGTGCTGGAAGATTGAGAGTAAAAATATGGGATGGCCTCATCTGTTTGAATGTAAATGTACACAGGGTAGAGGCCTCTATCTGAGCAAATCATTCTAGACTTCCTTGATAGACATTGGGAAGAAACAAGCGATTTGAGGATGTTAGTCATGAGTTCTGTTTTAGATATTTACTTTATGAGGAGATGGAGGTTTTTACTGTGGCATTATATCTACATGAGTTAAGTGAAGTTGCATATGCAGTAGAAGACTTCTCAAGCATTTTGTATACATATGGTTGAAAAAGCTTAAGCTGAATTTTCTCTAAAATATACTATAATTTGTATAATTATATGAGATGGGGTCCAGAGGAGCTGCCCCCAAGATCAAACTATAGCAGGACATGCTCTGTGACTACCTGTGAAAGTCCCCATTGCTGACTCTAGGATGTCTGGCCTTCTGTATGGTGTATTGTTCGCAGCATGAGCTCTGCATGAGGTCAGGCATCCTAAAAGTCCCACATTACCACACTGCAGACAAGAGCAAGGCCTTGACTGATTATTTCAGTCTTCTGCTGTTGCAACATGCATGTTTAAGTCCATCAGGCACATCCTTACTAAAGCCTGGATCACTGACATGATAAATTGAGGCGTGTGTATGTGCCATGCTTATCCAAGTCTTGGGCCTCACTATGGGACTGTGTCCCAAAAATGTGGCTCTTTGGTGACTTTGAGCTCAAGAGCAGGTGGCCAACAGGTGTAGCAACTAATCTGCTCAACAAAAGGTTGAGCAGATGTCATCATTTAACCCGTCAGACAGCTAAACACCACACAGCCGTTTGCTCACTTCCCCCCACAGTGAGATGGAGGAGAGAATCGGAAAAAAGGTAAACTCATGGGTTGAGATAAAGACAATTTAATAGGACAGAAAAGGAAGGGAAAATAATAATAATGATAAAAGAATATACAAAACAAGTGATGCACAATGCAATTGCTCACCACCCACTGACCAATGCCCAGCCAGTTCCTGAGTAGCGGCTGTGCCCCCCTGGCCAACTCCCCCCAGTTTATATGCTGAGCATGACGTCATATGGTATGGAATATCCCTGGGGTCAGTTGGGGTCAGTTGTCCCAGCTGTGTCCCCTCCCA
>NW_008795017.1:6023809-6024713 GCF_000699145.1 Aptenodytes forsteri
GGTTGACGGTTGGACTCGATGATCTTAGAGGTCTTTTCCAAACTTAATGATTCTATGATTCTATGAAATCCTGCTCCTGGACATGACCAAATCCCTTATGTGAGCTCATAGTGAAGCTGGGGCTTTGCCATCTTCAAAAGGATCAGTGGACGCTCTCTCACCGAGCTCAAGTGAGGATGGTCCTCCCAGCCTGTTTTCCTTCTCTCATGAGTGCCCTACTATGACCATGAGTGTAAGCGCAAAAGGTCCTTCATCATTTCCAGCTTAGATTTTTTTGTTTTGTTTAGATCACAGGTATGACTTTAACAGTTGCATCTCTGGAAATTCTCGGAGAAAAACACCGGCAAAAAGGCAATCACCTTGCAACTGAGAAGCATTGTGCACCAAATCTGAACATAAGGTGGTTGATCCTACAGGCTTCAGAATAAGCCCTCATTGTATTCCAGTTTAAATATCATTGCACAGCTCCGCTACCACAGCAGTACCTGATTCTTGGTTACATTCAGTGCAAAACTCAACCAAAACCACACAATTTTGTTCAATCTCTTTTTCAGTTGGAGTATAGCGGGCCTCGGATCCTCTGTATCCCTGACTCCAAAACCCTAGGGGTCGACCTCAAGTCTTCCCTGGTGCTTTCTGCCAGAGGCTCCAGGTAGGGCCACTCTCCCCGGCTGTGGTATAGAGCACATTTTTTACATCTTGCCCTGCCTGGACTGACCCAAGGGCTACTGCATGAACTATCTCCTGTTTAATTTGTTCAAAAGCTTGTCGTTGCTCAGGGCCCCATTTGAAATCGTTCTTCTTTCGGGTCACTTGATAAAGAGTGTTTACAATCAGACTGTAATTTGGAATATGCATTCTCCAAAAACCCACAACGCCTAAGAAAGCTTGTGTTTCCTTTTTG
>NW_008795017.1:6026090-6026499 GCF_000699145.1 Aptenodytes forsteri
TCACGCAGGTAAAACCATAGGGTGTCCCGTGGTGTGTACTCTCTATATCCCCTTTCCTGAGTGGAAGGACGCTTACTCCTAATAGCTGAGATACTGGTCCATACAGGTGGGGAGTAGGGCGTATCCTCTTTGAATTGCTGGAACTCCTCTGGCAGTTTCTTCACAACCGAGACACAGGCCCATAGGGTGGAAGAGAGATTTTCTTCATGTTGCCAGAGTTGACCAGCCAATTCATCCACCGTTTGTCCCTTTCCATCTTTTCAGGTCATTACTGTCAATGAGTTGACATACAAAGATGGTGCGCTCCTTACAAACTTCTGCTACATGGGTCGTGTGCACTTGACTTCATCTGGATCTTTGGATAACTGCTCATTGTTCAGGTCATCATAAATCACCTCCAGCACGGCTA
>NW_008795017.1:6028037-6035915 GCF_000699145.1 Aptenodytes forsteri
CAGCCAGTTCCCAAGCAGTGGCTGCCCCCCCCCAGCCAATTCCCCCAGGTTTTTTTTCAGCATGACATCACATGGTATGGAATATCCCTTTGGCCAGTTTGGGTCAGCTGTCCTGGCTGTGCCCCCTCCCACCTTTTTGTGCACCTCCAGCCTCCTCTCTGGCAGGGCAGTATGAGAAACTGAAAAGTCCTTGACTTGGTGTAAGCACTGCTCAGCAACAACTAAACCATCAGTGTGTTATCAACATCATTCTCATGCTAAATCTAAAACACAGTACTATACCAGCTACTAGGAAGAAAATTAACTCTATCCCTGCCAAAACCAGGACAGCAGGTCATCCAGTCCATCTTCCCATACATAGCCATCACAGCATTTAACCCCACTGATTCTGTACTGATCCCAGTTACTCTAGTTACATTAAATAAACCCAGTCTTTAAAGTTCTGATTCTTAAGCAGAGTAAGAGCAACAGCACTGCCAACAACAGCCGAGAGATGTTAGGATGCTGAGCAGGTGAGATATGCCCACCACCCCAGCAGGTGGTGGGATTCCCACACAGTGCAGACTGGCACAGATCCCCAGTGGCCCTGCCAGTTGCCAAACATAAGAAAAAGTTTGTGAGTTTTTGAGCAAGAAATGCCCTCAGGCTTTTAGAGCATTTTCTGCTCTGTCCTAAAGCAATGGTGCAGCTTGTTTGACTGCTTTGACCATTCTTTGATTCTTCAAAGAAAGAAGAAAACAAGCTATCCTGAACATGTCTAACCAGCTTGCATTGGAATTGAACTGAAAGAAGTGGAAACTTTTTTCTGCCACTCTTGTGGACAGGTTTAGGATCTGAAGCTGGAGATTTGCTTAGAGTCATTGTTTTAATACAAAACTAAAGCTGTAAGGAGCATTTTGAGGGTAGTAGACCATCTGTTCTCCTTCCAGCCTAAAAAGTAAGGCTATGAACAGGGAAATTCGAGTGGAATAGGGGAGCTTTATTCAGCAGGTTCAGTTAATATTAATATTTCAGAAGACCCTGTCTTCCTATTTGTGGGCCAATAAGAAGAGACCTGGGACTCAGACTTTAATTGCCACACAAGCTATAACCATTCCACAGTTTAGCGTGCATCCAGTTTCCCATATGTGTGAGGTGGAGATGTCTTCTTATTTCACTAGGGTTATGGAAGGATAAAATACATTAATATGTGTGAAACATTTAGGTATTACATTTCTGTAAGCCCCTGAAGTACCAGCTAGAGAGAATCCAAAACGGAGGAGTAAAATAGATGGCATGGTAAAAGCTCTTGCTGTTCCTACAATTCAGATTCTCAACAGGGCATCTTTATCCAGTGAATTTCCACTCCTCTGTCTCTGCAGATATTCAGAACCATACCATTTTCCTCTTGCTCTCACTTGCTTTCTATTTCTCGTACTAATAGTAATAAAATTTAAGCCAAAAAAAGCCTACATGACAAATGCATAATGGAATTGAGAGTAAAAGGAAGATAAAATAAAAGTCAAGGCTATTCACTCTTAATTCTCTCTTGAAAGTTAAACGATGAACAGTAAATGAATGAAAGGAAGTGGTGAGTGCCAAACAGTCAAAATAGTCAGCTTCTAACAGCTGAGACATATTACCTGTGATGCAACCTGTATTTAAAATAAAGCCAAGGTTCATAAACCCTCAAAAGTAGCATGTGTTTAAAGATTGCATCTGATAATGCATAAAAGGGAAAGAGAGAAATATGTACGGGTGGGTTGCAACATTTTTTGCATTTTTTGACTGTGAGTTTCCCTGTGCCACTTTCAGCCTAAAAATGAAGTTATCTATGCACCTTTCAGTTGAATCAAGTGAATGATTGAGAGTGAATCTCCACATCTGCAGCCTCACTTCCCTAGGCTCTGTCACAGGCAATTCCCTACTAGTGGGACAGTAGTGTATGCAAATAATTTTGGCTGTTTTTTCTACAGATACTTTATTAATCACATTTCTCAAATAACCTGAGCTGTTTTAAAAGCTAAAAGTATCTGTTATCTGGTTAGCTCATAGCCTGAAAACATTCTAACAATATTTGAAATGTCTTTCTTTTTCTCTCTCGATTTTTCTGTTTTTCTGTTTTTCTGTTTTATTTTTCTGATTTTTTTTCTATTTTTCTTTTTCTTTTTCTTTCTTTCCTTCGGGTTTTTAGACAGCAGATACACAGGAAGTTAAGGTACTAAATGTGAAAGCATAACAGAACTCAAAGAACTGTATTTTGAAATCTGATAAATGAAAAATGGGCACAGTGTCAAATTTAATCACATTTGTATTTACATGTTGTTGAGAGCTGACACTGATTTATGATCTATCAACAGTCACTAGATTCTGTGACTGCTTTATACACATACAAATAGATGGATGGATGGATGGACAGATAAACAGACAGTGAAATAATGTTGCCAATTACATGGCACCAGACCTATTTTTAAAAGAGAGCTCATCCAATTCATTTTAAAAGCTCTGGAGATTTTTGTCAGAACAGATCTCTGGGAAATCTTCTAAAATATGGGAAACTTTCAGAAAACTAAACTATCTGGTTACTTTTCTGTGTTCAAATGTTATTACTCCAAAACTACAGCTAAACAATCCCACTTTGCACACAGTATGCCCTGTGCACAACAGACTGGAGGGAGGCTGTTTCATGTTAATATTTTGCACCAAAGCATCACACAAAAGCATTACATCAAAAATAATCCCTTTCTCTAATTCATAAACAGAGTTCAGCAGTGCACATGCTCGTGAACATTAAGGAAACAAGTGATCCAAGAACATGAGTGATGGAGTGAGGAGGAACATGAGCAGGTGAAGAAAGGTAAAAAGAGTAATGTGAATGGCACTAAAAATGACAGGACTTACCAATGCATGGCCACAATCAACCACAAAAGATGAGAGGCTCTGCACAGCCTCTTCGCCTTACAGATAGTCTGTCCTCTTTTTATTAATACACAAAAATCCACTGCCCTCTTGAGGTGTCATAGACAAAATAAGCTGGCCAAGCTGAAGTTTACATATTAATAAAGAGGAAGGCAGTTTTTAATTACTGTGCTGACCCAGCTTGCTCTGTAAGGAAAGCTTTATGTGTCCATACACAGGCTGGGTGTGCCAGTAGCCATGCTCACATCTGCAGTGACAGCAGCCTGGCCGTGAGGTGGAACAGCAGGCAGTGGGCAAGCAGTGCAGACCGCTGCCACCCCTATGGCCCCTTGAGAAACCCTTGTGTTATGGGGATGTAGACATAAGCAAGCCCAGGAATTGTGAGCGTGGTCCCTGCCGGTGGCACTGTATTCCCATGGAGCCATGTGGGACCATGTTTCGGAAGAAGTCCATCCAGAGGCTGAATTGCTTTGCATCCCTGCTGAGTCCAGACTTTCTGAGAACTGCACCTACTGCAGTGCTTTTGTCCAGGTTGTAAAGTGATGAACTCTTTTGGCGCCTTATCTTCAACTACCTAAATTTCCCCATCTGTTTTAAGGTGAGATCAAAACTTTCTTAATTTACAGACTGAAGTCACTAATGGCACTCAAATACTGTGATAATAGCTCTCTATAATTTAATAATAGGTAATACTGTTTTAACTTATCTTGTGATTAATATTCATTTCTGCAGCCATTGTGTGACTAGCCCCAGTAACTTCTTTACATAAATAATGTCATCTTTTCCTTCTTCTAAGTGCTGCAGGATCATATCTTAAGACTGACTATAGATTTCTATATATTTTCTTGATCTACAGAAGCAATGACTGTATTCTTCCTCCATCTTCTTTTTTAGTCTTAAAACCAACAGATTATTTCAGTGGCCAGATTTTCCTTTCATTTTTTTTCTAGTGATTTCACTGTTTGTCAGTTTTGTCAGTCTAGACACTATTCCATTCAGGATAACATAAAATCCTAGTCATTGCAGCTAATATGTCTGGGAACATATAACAAACCAACCAACAAAGTTCCTATAAATTTTTAAAAATATATGTATTTGACTCTGCTTTTTGTAAATCACTACAGCTCCACTGAAATCAATGGTTGCACTACCTTGCAATGTTTGTTGCTTTTTATGATTCAAATGGCTAGTCACACAATGGCTGCAGAAATGAATATTAATCACAAGATAAGTTAAAACAGTATTACCTATTATTAACCTGACCTTTAAAGAGGGAACGACTACCTTATAGGATTTATGTCTTAATCAACTTGGAAAAGAGATTAATAGCTTGATATGTCTACATATGCATTATTCATATTTTTCCAACATGAACTGCCCATAAGTTCACCCAAGAAGGTGAAAGGCATGTCTAAACATTCAGGAAAGAGCATCTCTCTGCCTGTTGTTAAGGCTTGTCTTCAATCAATATTGCTTATATGCAAACAATTGCTCAGGCAAAGACCTCACCTGTCCTCCCAGAGAGAAATCTAAAATCCACTTAGCATGGATTGACAGTCTGTATGGATCAAGTCCTGGTGGACCAAATATGTACACCTTGGGCCACAGGCAAGTGGCTTGAGTTCAGGTTTTCCTATGCATCGTATGCATACTTTGTTCCCAGACTGCAGCCAGTCTAAGCTAGCAGTCTGGAAAGGAAACTTAGGAGCCAGACTGCCTAATGTTGCTCTTAATCTCACATTGTAAATAACTTGTGAATATTACAAAATTTACAGACTTAGGCATATAAAGCACATCTTTCAAATGTTCATGATGGCCATGTATTGCCCCTACCAATTTGATTTCACTTACATTTTATGCAGGAAGATAAGGGATTTGTTTAAAAAAATGTTATGATTTCTCAATGCTTTTGTTGATTCTGCATTGTAATGATGATAAGTCTAGCTATGCCATTTATGACCATTTTAGTAGAAACATTTAAGTGCATTGTCAATTAGTAAGGACAAACTCCTGTTTAGTGATCACTAAGAATGAGAAATTTATTTAGGTTGTACAGAAAGAGAAACAGGAAACCTTAACAGTCCTGAACAGAGACATCTGGGAGGAGGGGATGAGCAAGGAAGTACTGCTAGGGGCAGGAGCAATAATAGGAACCAGTACTCTGCTATAGGAGAGAAGCTCAGAGATGAAAAAATCATTCTGTAATTTGATAAATCTCAAAATAGATAAAATTTGAACACCAAAAGTTCTTTTGACACCTGGGAAAAAAAAATCTCAGAGACAATGTACAGGATCTGAGATTTTATAGCTGTGAAGGAGGAGGAGAAGGAGGCCATATTCTGCTGGAAAAATAATGATATTCCCCTAGCACATTTTCCCCTGAGGAAAACCATGATGTGGGATTAGAACATAAAGGTATGGTAGACACATCATTAAAACTCCAATTTATCACTCCTGGGCCACAGGATCCCACTTCCCCAAGTTAGGACCTCAGCATCATGTGTCCTATACTTCTCGCTTACCACCCCTTTCTTCCTTCACACCTCTTCAGACCAGGTTCACAAAGTTGCATCCCCTACTTTCCCACTTCAGTCTCTTCCTTACTTCTTTACTTCAGCCCAGGATGCAAATCCTAATCGCCTTGCTTCCCAGCCAGTGGTCACCTACTTCCCTCAATACCTGAAGAATTGCTCTTGGCATCCACTCCTCTGCAGACAAGGCTACAGATTGTTACCTTACACAGGGACAGATTTCACTGCAGCATCCCACAGATAATATGGTGCAAGGTAAGAATTGGTAGGTAATTGTAGCAGTCAGTGGTGGATACCACAGTGATTTCTCCTCTCCTCTCCTCTCCTCTCCTCTCCTCTCCACTCCTCTCCTCTCCTCTCCTCTCCTCTCCTCTCCTCTCCTCTCCTCTCCTCTCCTCTCCTCTCCTCTCCTCTCCTCTCCTCTCCTCTCCTCTCCTCTCCTCTCCTCTCCTCTCCTCTCCTCTCCTCTCCTCTCCTCTCCTCTCCTCTCCTCTCCTCTCCTCTCCTCTCCTCTCCTCTCCTCTCCTCTCCTCTCCTCTCCTCTCCTCTCCTCTCCTCTCCTCTCCTCTCCTCTCCTCTCCTCTCCTCTCCTCTCCTCTCCTCTCCTCTCCTCTCCTCTCCTCTCCTCTCCTCTCCTCTCCTCTCCTCTCCTCTCCTCTCCTCTCCTCTCCTCTCCTCTCCTCTCCTCTCCTCTCCTCTCCTCTCCTCTCCTCTCCTCTCCTCTCCTCTCATAACATTTTCTTACATGTAACTGTAATATTTCTAACTGTAATATTTTTTACAGTATAAAGCACCTCATGATTCCCAAGTGGATGAGGCTCTGGCCACCAACCTCTAGTCATGCCAGTAAAGGACAGTCCAAAATGACAGCAAAGCAAAGCAAAGCTAGCTGGCATTTGTGAAATGTTTTGGCCAATTGTTCTGCATTTTCCCATGCTTCATTGTTCTTTTATGAATAAAAGCAGAAAATAAAATAGAAACAAATTTTAAAGTCAGAACTGAAATGTAGTTATGTGGCTGCTTATTTATTTATTTTCTTTTTTTTTAAAGGCTTTGCAGAAACTGTAGAGTTGCTTCCAATGATTCTACAGGAGCCTGGCAAAAAGCCAATTTATTCTTTGCATGTGACCTACCCTCTGTCTGTATATAAGACATGTGATTTGCCAATGAAAAAGAACAGCTGGAGGCTTAGTAACATCTGAAGGATAGGGAAAAACACATTTAACAAACAATGGCTGTTTAACAAGTCTCAAACTTCTGGGAAAGACCACTGTTCCAGAAATGCAATTGCCATGTGATGTTTGCCAGTGAATCTTCTGTATATAAAGGAGCTAATTTATAATCTCATCAGACATAAATTTTAACCTGTTAGCAAATTGTTTGCGGTGCCTGCTAGCCCAACTTTTCCTGGTACCTGACTGCCTTCTGCCACTGACCGACTGTCAGGCTGACTATGAAATCTTGGTTGCTCTGACCCTAAAGAAGGAGTCTACTGCAAAATAAGTGATTTTAGTCAAGGAAATACTCTGAACACTTGGCGGATTATAGATGCTGTTA
This sequence comes from Aptenodytes forsteri, assembly GCF_000699145.1. NCBI lineage: Eukaryota > Metazoa > Chordata > Aves > Sphenisciformes > Spheniscidae > Aptenodytes > Aptenodytes forsteri. The sequence continues at coordinate 6,035,024 of NW_008795017.1, forward strand.
ATTGTCCTATGCTTTTTATGTGGGTTTTTTTGTTTGTTTGCTTATTTGAACAGTCTGAAGAGGTCACCTAATCCTTCCTCCTGCCCCACGGCTGCATCTGAAATACCTGGCTGTTCCTCAGGGATATTTGTTTAACCTGTCGTGAAACACCTTCCTTGGCAATAATTCATTCCAGCATTTAACTGTCCTACAGTTACAAAAATTGTTGGTTTTTTTTATAATTTCTAACGCAAATATCTCTTGATGAAATTTATTCCTAATACCTCTTGTCCTGTCCACTCTGTGTTTGAAGAGACATTATTCCCTCCTTTTTTTTTTCCATCAGGCTTTTATGTGTTTGAAGGCTGTTTGCATGTCTTCCCTTAGCTTTGTTAAGCTTATTTATTCTTGAGACTCATAAATTCCTCCAACAAATAATCCCAGCCTTTTAACAAGTCTGAAACAGAGGCAAAGGGATGAGGAAGACAGAAAAAAAATAGCGGTGAAATTAATCAGGAACTGAGGAAGAAACACTAATTAAACATCAGGTTCTTGAAGACATAGTGCAGAACCTTTATCTAAAATCTCAAAAACTCTAAAGTTCACAAAACTTGGATAAATAAGGTAGATAACACTGAATCTCTTTTTATGCAGAAAAGATACAGGCCTCTGTATCTTTATATCTTAATTATATCTTTACAGAAAAATTATATTTTTACAGAAATAATTTCATATTTCACAGAGTCGGTCAGTAACAACTGCATTGATAAATATACTTTTCTTTTAAAAAATTAAAATAAAGAATAAACATAAAAAACACAAAAATCTTTCTGGAGAAGCCAGTTTTCTTTAGACTATGTAAGGAAGCCTCAAATGGCACAAATTTAAATTTTGTCTTCCTTTTTTCAGGATA
>NW_008795017.1:6039064-6043872 GCF_000699145.1 Aptenodytes forsteri
AAACAAAAATCTTTCTGGAGAAGCCAGTTTTCTTTAGACTATGTAAGGAAGCCTCAAATGGCACAAATTTAAATTTTGTCTTCCTTTTTTCAGGATACCATCAATCACAGAAAATGGGAATATATTTTGCAAATACCTACAGGAGACAATAAGAACAAAAAAGGAGAAATTAAAATACAAAAGGTAATGAAAGGCACAATCCAACTGTGTAATATCCAAACCAACCAGTTTCAGGTCTAAAATTTGCCCTACAGTTAAAACCACTCTGTATAAACTGGTATCCTGGGGTTAAAATAGACACTGCAGAAGCTGGTAACTTGGATATAATCTTTACACCAGGGAAAAAAAAAAGTCATACTGGAATTCAAAACATACATTGCAGAAGCTAATAGCTGGCTCTAACACTTCTCTGAAAAGATTGTTCTGCCCAGAAAACATTATTTTTATTGTCATTGAGCTGTTCAACTCAAATGGAGTTTCTGATAGTGCTTGCCCATAGTGAACATTAGTTCTACATTGGGATCTTGGCCACTGGTTTTCTCTTACAAATGCACCTACTCAAATGCAATACACCGATGAGACTTATTTTACACTGACAGAGTGTGGTTTAGATTGAATTGTTCTGGTTTGAAACAAACAGACATTATTTGCACAGGTGCAAGAGGTTATAAATTATTTTAAAAATGAGAATATAAATTTTTAAACCATCCCTATAATGTGATATCACTGATTGATCCTTCTGAAAACAAGATCTCGTTCATGTGGAAGGATGGAATCTTGTTTCAGCTGGTGTCTTTGGGAGGGAATGAATTTTGCTCCCAGAAATCTTTCAGTTCATCATTTTCTCTTGAATTTTCAGGGCACCTTTGGTCTGTAAAAAACACTTGCTCATGTTTGCACTTACTTTTTTATTCCCCATAATGGCTTATTTTTTATCTTGATCTTTGAGAACAATAATTTTCCTGCCAGGTTTTCTCCACCGAATGAATTTACTGTTGTATCTATCTCCTAAACCAAAGTTCTCCTTTTGCCTCAGTCAGTGTAAATAGCCATGCTGTGACAGGCTGATGAGTGGCAGCAGGGATCCATCTATGACAAGAGCTTGAAGCTGCAGGAAAAGTTTGTACCTGTAGGATGCATTTTGTATTTCTTGTCCTTTTTGGACTAAAGTCGAGGAACCCATCCTTTGCACAATGTGTAGGAGAAGAGGGAGCTCATATCCTGTTTCTTGTCTTTTCTCCTGTTTTAAAATTATGTTTAATTTGGCAGAGTGTCAGAATCATAGACCAACAGAAATGTGTGACTATCAGAGAAAAGAAAAGAAACAAAGGTAGGTGAAGAGATCCCGGTAGGCCAGGGTGGCTTTCAAGACTTAAGCAGCCATGATGGTGAGCAGTAATGATGTGGGTTATGTCCTTGATTAAAGAAAATCAAGAAAAAACTGAAATAAGAATTTATATATGGGTGGTGAAATGAACTGTTAGATTTCACTGGGTAATTAGCTAGTTACACTTGACTGTATCGCTTCCTTGTAACAGGGCATTAACAGATGGTGTACAGTGCTGTAAGAACAAAAAGCGTTACCTTCCCCCATCAAGTGCGGTTGCTGCTGAAGGATCAATTCTTTGGTGCAAGCACTGGGGGTCTAATAAAGACTCCAACCCTGGGAACAGGAATGATTTACAATTGAACTTAATCTATTTGAAAAATTCTAGCAACCACATTAAAAAAAACCCCAAATCTCATCACGCACCACCTGAATTTCCTCAGTGCCATCTGTCTGCTGCATTAAACAAAGCCCCAGGGACCCTCAGAGAGAGAGAGGCAGAGTTTTAATGATTAACCTAACCTGGCTGTCAGAATGGATAGCTTGATATATAGGACCTTGGTTGGCAGTTTCTGCATACCTAGTCACTAATGCTGCAGAGAAGATTTAAGCCAGTAGGAATTCCCCTTCAGTGCACAAACCAGCGTGTGTTCTCCCAGGACGCAGCGCTGGCGTGCAAAGCGGCATTACCCTGGTGCTCCCTGGATTCACGGTGAGCCCCAGCAGGGCCTTGGTCGTGGAGAAAAACTGTCTGTAGCTCATTTCTGCCAAGGGGTTCTGCAAAGGCAGCGCCTGGCCATCAACCATTAGTAACCCTGGAAGCTCATCTGTGACTGAGGATGCCAGTTCTGCATAGCAAGATGGCACTGAGTCTCTGGCTTTATTTCTCTTAAAGTATTTATGCACTTAAATATCTTGAAATGTTTTAATTTGTGTACCTGAGCATTCACCTTGCTGGACTGGGGATGTTGAACAGTATGAAATTGCCAGCTGCAATTTCACAAATTGAAATTATATTTTTATGAGATTTTAATGAAGACTCAGAATTGGATGTGGCATTTTGATCATTTCCGTTCGATCAAGACAGACACTACTTTTCTTGGCTTCAGTCTCAAACTTGGATTTTTCACTCACTCAGACTTTTAATCTCATGTTGATGTACTTGAGATATTTAAATCAAATTGTTCTCCTACTTTGGATCTGTGGAGAGGATGTAAACAATGCATCTTTCCCATTAGAAACTATTTAAGAATCATCAAGAGATTTGTAGGTATTATTTAGTGAATAATCATACCTTCTTTTATAGTAAAATTAATGGTTCCACTTTGCACGTACAGAAAATGAAACCTAAGCCATCATTTTACAATAGATTTTACCAGAGCTAGTAATTTACATGTATGCAAAGTGAATATAAATGGTGAAAATATATTCATACATTATATATGTATGAAGGTTTAAGGGAGCAAAATATCAGCTGACAAGCAAATACCAAAACCATAAACTAATTCATAATTAAAATAAGAATTCCCAAATTTAGGTAAATTTGGTATTCATCTAGATGCTTATATGCAGCCACCATTATCTAAATGATGAAAGTATCTGGATTTTATGCTCACTGCTAGGCTTACCCAGGAATCCTCTCTGGATCTGTAGAACCTTCCTGAAAATTTTTAATAAAACCCCACAGTCTTAAAATGTATGTTAATTCTACATAGATAATGAAAACAATTAAATAATGTAATTTTCTATTATCTTATTTTCTTTATTAATAATTATTGGTTTTATTAATTAAAAATTGGTTCTGATGAAAATTAACTTTCTGAAAAAAGCCCTTTTCTGTCTCCTTACACTTGGTCCCAGGAGCCAATCCTCTGGGCTCAGGGATGGGGGGAACCTATCTCCCACTAATTACTGATGGACCCAGACTCTCACAGACAGAGAGGGGAGCGGAGCTCATGTCTCAGCGATGTCAGGGTAATCCTTCGTTACACAGGTTATATACATTTCTCATAGCTGGCCCTGCTCTATCAATCCTTCTGAAATATGAGAATCCCATTGAGGTCCATTTAGTCATTCTCCTTCCTATTCTTAATGAATATGACAAAACAAGACAGATCCTAACGCCTGCATCTCCGGGCAGCCCAGCAGCCCTCTTGCTTTCATGTCAATACATTACTACTGCTTATCAGTGCCCTTTGATGACTGCTCTAAAGCGTGTTTCACATCCAGGTGGCAGGGTTCATATCCAAGCAAAACTGAATTAATTCTGGGTATAAAGTTTCATGAGCAACTCTTTTCAATGTTTTATTAGAAATCCATATATATGTATAACATTTTATAAGTCTGTCTTTGCAGGTAACAATAAAAAAATAATAAAACTCCCCTCCCCAAGTTTCTGTTTTAGTACCTCAAACATCTTCTGATTCTCATGCCCCATAGGTGTTTAAAAAGGATGTCTGCTGCACTCCGCTGAAACAAGTATGTTTCATCTTGGTTGTCACTGTGTTTGAAAAGATGGGCGGCATAATGTTTGTGCATCTGTTGGACTGGACTATCAGGCACGCCGAGAAAATTTTATAGCAGCAGGAAAAGTAGTTTTCTGTCACTTTTTCACAACCTTGTTCCCAGGAACTCTTGAAATTTGTTCTGCTGTGACAGTGCTGTTAGGCTGATGGAAGATGCAGAAGTAGCACATGTTCTACGTCTATCGTCCATGTGCTGTCCCTATAATCTGCTACACCAGAAGGGGAATGCTACTGCTGAAAAAGGGGTTGGTTTCTTTGCTAGTCTAGCACATCTCTTATTTTCTACTTATATTTGTTTTAACTCAAGGTGTATTATGAACATGATGCTCTCTTCTAATGAAAGTAACCACACAACGGGTGACAGCAGTGATCAGTAGAACTGAAGGGACAGGGGGATGGTTTTTGTACTTTCCCTTACTTGAATCTTCCTATTCCTTGTGTTAATTACATTATGAATTTAGGCCATCACTCTGACAAGAACTGCTATAATACAGCCTGCCTTGGAAAAAGCAAGGATTGCTTCTCAGGTACGTGTTTTGAAAAAAACATGTGAGTGTTTTAGTTCAGGTCATCATGAAAAGGTCTTTGTGTGCACATTTTCTGGCAAATAAAGTTTTTGATTGAAGACAATAACTTGTGCAGTCTGAATTAATTGTCTTAAAAATATTTAAAATAAAACAAAGGGTCTTGAGTCACATGAAAAAGTAGTATGCGTATTCTTTTACCAAAATCTGTTTTATTATGAGAAAGGATCAAGTTCAGTTCTCTGAGAGCAGTAATTACATTCACTCTGTTCAACATGCCTAGCAAGCATTCTTGCCACTAGACTATAACATACAAAGGCAGAGGGCATTGACTCCTTGTTAGTTTTATAAACAAAATCTGTATCGCCAAAACTTTTTTTCATCAAAAAGATTTTTTTCATGAATCATAGAATAGTTTGGGTTGGAAGGGAC
>NW_008795017.1:6046948-6058195 GCF_000699145.1 Aptenodytes forsteri
AGACCGAGGCAAAAAAGTCATTGAGTACCTCTGCCTTCTCCATGTCCCGGGTAACCAGGTCTCCTGTTTCATTCCAGAGAGGGCCCACATTTTCCCTCGTCTTCCTTTTATCCCCGACGTACCTATAGAATCTTTTCTTGTTGCCCTTGACGTCCCTGGCCAGATTTAATTCTATCAGGGCTTTATCTTTCCTAACCTGATCCCTGGCTGCTCAGACAATTTCTCTGTATTCCTCATGTATTCCTCATGAAAATAATTTTTTTCATCAAAATAATCAGAAGTGTTCAGATAGAGTTGGAATGCATTTGCCTCTGACTATGCCATACCTCCTCAGAAAGACTGGCATAAATAGTGTTTTTAAATCCTCAGTTCTGAGGGATGGGATTCATTTTACTTAATTTTTGTTCCTGAAAGAAAATAATCTGAATTGTCTTTATTTGCGGGGGGGAAGAGTGAGGCAAATCACCCCGCTGTCTCCTCACAGTCAAGGGAGACAAATAGGCATTTCCAGATACAATTAATTTTTCCCTGAGAAAGGTGGCTAAGACATGGGAAAAATGTTTTTGTTTGCATTGGAAAATACAGGGAGTGGAGGGTTATTAGACCCACTTTTGAAAGCTTTTGTATGTCCAAAGCTAGCTGAGACGAGTGCTGCTGTGTCTGTTCTCTAAACAGCATGACCGATTTGCAGAGCACTGGCTCTGCTCTGTGAGCATCCAACTGGTTGTAGAATGCTGGCCTACCTTCTACTTTCTCCTTATTTTCTGCTTTTAAACTTCATCAAGAACTATAAAAATTGAATAAACCTTCTTTATCTCAGCGCTACTTTTCTGCAATTGCCCTGCATATTACACGTTAAAAGACAGTCTTGCCTTCAGAGGGCATGAGCGATGAAGATTACCTGGCTAAGGTGGTTTTTCTCAGACAACAAAGAAGCTGAAAAAACCCTACCTTAGATAACAAGGATAGCAAGGCTCCGAGATAACAAAGCTCTTTATCCTCTTCTAATATTGCATTTATGTGTTCCAGTGTTTCATTTTAAATATCCTTCTGATCAAAAGTTAGTATGTAGTTATTGGGGGAGAGCTGATACCCAGCAATGAGAAAAGGGCTGCATGAGCCCAGCACAACCTCTAGAAACTCCAGAGAGGGGACTGTGCCCTGAGGACTCCTTTTAGTCTCTTCTCCTTTCAATATCCAGTCAATGTGTCTCAGCGGGACCCTTCACGTATTCTCATCCTGCTCACTCCGATCTATCTGCTTGTGGCGGGGGGGGGGGGGGGGGGGTATCCAGTCAATGTGTCTCAGCGGGACCCTTCACGTATTCTCATCCTGCTCACTCCGATCTATCTGCTTGTGGCAGTGGCAGATTCTGGATCTGTTCTGCGCTAGGGGGATCTAATGGGTGCAAACTCATCAAGTCCAGTTGTGCCAGCCTGCAGTAAACTGTTGCTTCAGATCATGCTAGTGTTAGTCAAAACTAAGCCAATGCCAGCGTAAAGCTAATCCTTTCTCTTCCAGCAGTTTGGAAAAGATCTCATTTGTGAACCGCTCTCAGGGCTCCTCAGCTCAGGTTGTTGCTTGTTGAATAGTTTAGATGAATTACCTTCAAACCATGACTTGTTCATTAATTTTCCCTTGCTACCACGTATTTGTCATATAATTGTTTACCTAACATAAAGGACAATTTGATATTGTCTCCTGATCCAGATGACTGAAGAGCAAACTACAGATAGTATACTTCCAGTAAGAATTTTTGGACTTGTCTTCATACCTGAAATGTCTGAGATTCATAAGGCAGAAGGTTTCCTGTGCAGAGGTCTGAATATCAATGAGTAATAAAAAAATTGTGTGAATTCGAGCTCCTACATTTCAGTGTTGTTATTCACAAAAGATATATTTAGATAATATTTAAAAAATTCATCATCTAATTCCCGTTCCAAATAATGTGTTCTGTATCTCTTCTTTTTGAAGACATTCCTTTTAATAGGCTTCCATCCTTGGCAATTCCTGATTTTAAATGTGACTTTTTTTCTTTTACTGATGTCATCATTACAGCTCTTACTTGAAAATATTTGGAACAGACTAATCTTTAACTATTTTTTTGGCTTGACATAAAAGCTACGCCTCTGTCCTTGTCATGTACCCCTCTCTTAGTGAATTTAATCCCACTTTTAACCACCAAAACCACTAAATTATTTTTGTGTTCGAAGAGTTTTCAGAATTATTTTTTCCCTTCACTTGTCTGAAGCTTTAGTGTTTTGTTTTATAGCTAATGGTTAAAAAAAAAAACCCTACATTTTATTTTCCCTTAGTTCCATTTTCCCCTCCTTAACTGCATGCTGACAGGGAGCATACTGAGAAAAAAAGGGGCCACACCATTTAGAAGAACTGCTTCTCATTGACCTCTTTCTATCCTTGCATTTTCAATACACTCTTCAGGTTACTTTTCTGTGTTAAAAGCTGGGTGAGGAGCTTTGAATGCTGAATCTCAAATACTAAGTCACATTAGCTGGAATTCATGAGAATAGTGTAGGTTCAGAGGAGTGAAGTATATGCTTATTTTTGCTCTCAACTGCATAGCTCTGGTCTTTGAAATCTCTGTTGAAAAACTGTTTTAAATCAAAAGTAACTACATTTAAACAGACCTGTAAAATGTTTCTTCCCTGAAGAAATTGCTATGCAACAAGCTGTTCAAAGTCCAAGACATTTTCCTTTAAACTTTTGTTTTCAAATTCAAATTAAAAATAGAAAGCCTGTTGTTTCAGCTAGAAAGAACCATTCGATATTCACAACTTTTGATATTTTCTTTAGTCCACTAACAAAGCTGTACTCACTCAAATCTCTCCAACAAACAAGGTAAAGATTCCCAAATAGTACATCATTCACAGCTGCACAGAGCCAGGTGATTTGTTGGGGAGGGACATCAGTCTTTGAACAGAAGTAGTCACAAGCAGCATTTTACGTAATTATCTCTTTCAGGCATTTCAGCCAAAACGTTATTAGCAGGTTTACAGGAAGCACCTCTGCCCTGAGAACTGATTCTGTTTAGGAAGATTAAAGATCTCATCTAAGAAAAATACTCAAATCACAAAACTAACTGCAATGTATCATTTCTCTCAAGACTGAATGATGCTGATACCCTTAGGACTTATCTCCATGGGGAAACCATTATGAAATAAGCCAACATATGAATTTAAAATGCAGTAGCTTTTCAATACTAATTTACACTGCTATTCTTCACTAAGAAATGCACCATATCCTAGCACCTGCACTGAAGCCACCCATCTCAACGCTTGATCTCTGAGTCCCGTTTAAGAATCAGGCTGTCTCTGGCAAGAGAAACAAGAAGCAAAATGCAGAGAGGCAGGAACAGAGAATGGCAAGGTTACAGCTGTTGGGTATCTGTTTGAGGTCTGCAATGTGCAGAGGAGCTCCATGAATATGTGACAGTATGATATTGCAGGTTCCTTCGTAGACCCTGGTATTCAGCTAGGAACTGGACCTGTGGCTGGAGAGTTACAGCATGTTGAGTTTAGGTGCTCTCAGGAGAGATGGCTGGCAAACCCTGTCTGCACGTGATCTTCAAAATCTGCATAGATATACTCTTGTCAGAAAAGAAAGATATCCCTGCAGGCTTTTTTTTTTTTTTTAAATAACTATTCTAGACTATTCCTGCATGTCAACAAGTCCTTAGAAAAAGAACTCGCAAGAAACATATCAGAGTGACACCTCATAGCTCCCGTCAAAACTGTGCTCATCACTTCTTGCCAGGGAAGCTAATTTCATTAGAGATGAGGTTGGAATTGTCAGTCAGCAAGTTTATTAATTCTCAAATACCAAGAGTGAAAAACGCACCAGCTGGGTGATAATCACTGAGCATGTATAAACAAGCCCCATGCTTAGCTAATCTTCACTCTGATGCTGGTTATGGGCCCCAAGCTTTTAAAATAATGTTTAACAGACCAGATTGTTCCTGTAGGTAAACAAGGGTATGAAATTGCTTCAGGCAACTCTCTCCCCATCAAACTTTGTGCAATGCACGTGGACATCCTGCATGACCATAGACCACAGAGCTCTTCTTAAGCTCTTCAGGGTCAGACTCGGTGGGGCATTCAGATACGACTCTCACTACTCGTGTTCCTGAACAGGAGGACCACCTGAGCAAGGTGGTCTATTGGGTTTGGGAGACCCTGGAAAGAGCAGGGACGTGCACGACTCTGTGCAGAGCAAATCCATCACACCAGCACCTGTGCCAAACAGCTCTGCATCTCACCCAAGCACAGTGAGAGAAGACTCTCTGCGGTGTAGAGAGCTCTCTCACTGCACAGCAGATGTATTACTGCCTTGTAATGCATCCTGTTAATTCTGTAACTTAACAAGATAGCACAAGAGCAGTAGGTCAGACTGATCTGTGCTAGACATACACTGAGCAGTAGATCTGTGGGGCATTTTCAGGGTGGTGGCTGTTTATGGGAAAATACCATTGGTTGCAAGAAAGAGATGTGCTGAATTGTCTCTCTGGAGTGGGGCAGCACTTTTGTGGCCAACAGTGACATAAATAGGAGCCTTCCCTTTGAAATCAACTGCTACAGAGTGAGTCTTAAAGACACACAACTAAGTGCTATTTGCAGTGACTTTTAGTTACAGGGTCATCTTCTAGTTGCTGTATGCAGCTAGACACACAGAGCTGCGTACACGCACCAGCCGTATAGAGTTCGGTGTTAAATGCTATTAATAATTACTTGGTTCCTCCATGGTCAATGGTTTCTAGTAATCCCCCTGTTTTCTCCCTTGGTAGATTTAGATATATCAAAGACTCTTTGCCTGTAGCAAGGCCACACAGAAAGAGGCACCGTTCTGTAGTCACTGGTGCTCCACAATCACTAGCTTTGCACAGGTTTTTCAAACTTGCTGCTGGATAAAACCATCAGGATTTTTAACATGCAAGCGTCCAGCAGCAGGACACCATCTCATTAACTCTTATAGCTCCATTTTCTGAATACTGCTGTGCAGTTCATTTGTATTCATGTATTCTTCCTCCTGCTGTTCAGAGCATACAAGGACCGAGAGCCGTCACAAGGGATGTTTGCATTAAAGCAGCACATTAGTTTCCAATGCCCTGAGGATCCTTTATGTTTTAAGGTAGATACAGCATTTTGTCTTTTACAAAAGGTTCTGCTTGAAAGGTTCAGGGTGGGAAACCTAGCTTTGTCCCAGGGCTGACAGATGTACTAGCCAATTTAACAAAAATATTAGCTGCCAGGAGGCTTGGCAAAATGCATATAGTGTCCCAGCTTGATGAAGAAAAAACAGGATATACATTGCTTATCTGTGGAAAGCTTGTTAGTGAGGGCTGGTTGAAAGAGTTTAGACAAAATGTCATTTTGTCAAATACCCTGCTCCAACAAAGACAAAATGTTTTGCACAGACATAACAGTTTTGATAAATTTTTTCACCTGGAAGGTTTCTTTGAAAATCACAATTTTTCTGGTTGCTTCTGAAACAGCAGAGACAGGTGAGGGTAAAAGGCAGAGGAGAGAGTGGAATGATTTTGAAAAATCTGAAAATAAACCGTCTCAACAAAAGTCTATTTTTACAAAACTGTCTGAAGAGTCTTATTTCCCAAAGCAGAATTTGAAACCTCACAAGTCATTACCAAAAGGCACTGCCATCATTTAGTGAGCTTTAATGCTAACTATATTGATCACATTACCTGGGACACTACTCAAACAAAGAGACAGGTTTCAAATATAGATTTGGAAGCCGTTCAGGATCCCAAAGCACTGCAGCAGCACTAAAATCAATAGTACAATAGGGAGAAGAGTGGCAGTTGGTGAGCTAAAATTAATTTATTTTTCTGAACAGAAAGTCTGAGTTCCTAAGGTGAGTTTCTACCCAACACAAGGGAGAGTTAGTGAAAAGATGGAGAAGATCTAAATGCCACAGCCTCCTGGCAAGCCTGGCCCTTGGACCAGAAGACCTCTCCCTATGGCTGCGCCTGCCCCAGGTGCTGGCTGCCGCCTCCCCTAACAAACCCTCTAACATCCCTCTGGAGCTTTGCCTTGTGCCCAGGTAAGAAAGCACAGTTGTTGAGGAAGAAAGAGCATCACCAGCTTCCCATCTGAGCAGTTAGCTGCAGCGCCTAGTCTCTGTACTTCCATTTGCATCAGCTGAATTGCTCTTCTATCAGAAGTTTTATAAGAATATTTTACACTGATCTGCTTCTCCATGCTATTCTATGCACTGGGTCTAATAGGAATACACTGGTTTGTATTTCCTGTATTTCCATATATTCTCTCCTTAATATTTTATTAGAGTTGTTTTTACAAAACTTACTCGTATGTACTGCAGGGCTTTGAACACATTTGATACAAAGAATGGTATTCAGGTAACTTTAATGCACCTGAAGCATGCAAAATGCTTTAATACACTTGAATATCAAGGCAGAATTTAGTTTCAGTAGGAACTAGAGAGGAAAGAAAAAATGTTCGGAATTCATAGGATGGCCGTAGTCTAGCAAAAAAACACCTAAGCAGACAGGAACACAGATTAGGCTTTGTCAGTGGTGCATATGGCCTAAAACCAAAGTCAGTTAGTCATAACAGCGCATAGACATGTTCCAGATATTGTTACAAGGGAGAACGGTCTATAAACCCCCTTCTAAAACATCAATCTTTTGCCTTCAGAACTGCTTATTAACTGAGCTGAGAAATACATCAAATATGCTAATAACATAGTAACCAGCAGCTAAGGAAAAAAATAAAACACCAAATGTTCATTTACATTAGGATCACAGCGGCAATGGCATACTGATAATTTAACCCCCTCTGCTCTGGATAACAACGTCAATGTGACATTAAGCACAGACTGTACAGAGAATACTGTAATTGAATGACCTCATTGTCAGTTTTAAACAATTAATGATATTGAGATAATTCAAAAGGACAAGTGGAAGCCTGTTTGCTTCATCAGACTACTTAATAATCAGTTTTATGCACTGAGATAATGAGACATATTAGCCCCAGAGTTGAGGGGGGAGGGTCAATGAAATATCTCAAACTCTCTTAAAACGTAAGGTCAGAGAGAACACATGGCTTTTCTTGCTTACAAGGAGGAATGTCACACTGAAGCAAATAATAAAAAAAAACCAAAACAAAACAAGAGAAGGCAATGACTTGCATGCATGTAACTAAAGGAGATGAAATTAGACTTTTTTCAATCTGCACTTGACATTTTGGAAAAGGTTGGTGGTCATTCACAAACAAATCCTGGGGTACCTTGCTTTGTACCATGTTTGGCAGCACCTACTATAAACTGCTCTCTTCTATATATTTTTTCATTCACCTCGTGAGTTATGCATGTATAATTTCAGAATCTTTATTATCATCAGAAACAGCTGCTCATTACAAGAAGATTATTGTTTTGGGATATATACTGGATTTGTGTTGAAGAAATAAGTTAACCCTCTCTGTACATGAGGGTATACAAATACATAGCTCTAGGAACAGGCTGTGCACATAGTATTTCTGTAGATTTAACTGTACAGCCCCAGAACTTTGTAACTTTTGTTTTATTTTCTAGCCAGGATCATACCCCAGACCTACCAACCCTCCTTTCACAAATTTCCTAATTTTTCCTCTCTGTATAAGAAAATGTGAATGATTCACTACCAATCTACATGTACCCATTAGTGCTGGGTGGATAATAAGAGAGGGACATGTGTGGATTTGAAATCACTGTAGCCTCCAGCTTTCATAGGATTATTGTAAAAGAATCAATTATTTATATAAAACCACTATTGCTAAAGCGTCAAAATATCAGACATTTCTGAACAGAGAACTGTTCTTTCCATCTATTAATCTATTTTTGCACCTATTTTTAATTATAAGTTAAAGCAATTTACAGGAAACTATATATGATATACAGTATTTACTACTCTGCAAGCAACATGGGCAAGGTCTTTGCTACTTTCACACGTTTTCATTTGTATTGTAGGCATTTATGCACACTTATTTTCGATAGAAATGGGGTTTACTTTACTGGTACAGATGCAGTAGTCAGTATATCCAAAATAAACCCATGTCTCACAGCCCTCTGTGGTACCCAGCTAATTAAACTTAGAGTAGACCAAATTAAACTGTAGAGCTAATTTGCTTTTTAAAAGGAAACCATAAATCATATATGATACTTCTCCTATTTTGCAGTTTGGGCGAAATATACTGGACTCCTTTTAAAAGCTTCAGTCCAGCATAGTATGCGTGCTTAAACCCCATTAGTGCTAAGACAGGTGGTTATATCCCTCGCTGAAGAAGAAAAAGATTATTTTATCAACTTAAATGCTTTAATGTAGTGATGGGCATTTTAGGAAACATCATCAGATAACAGTGAAACCTTCCTGACAATCCTAGGAAATGCATAAATATTATTATCATAATTTTGGAGAAAAATGCAGGGGACAGACATTGCCCAAGCTTACATGATGCATCAGGAGCAGAGCAAGGTCCTGATTCAGCTTCTCTCATCTCAGCTCTCACAAGCTGCCGTGGGCTTTCCACAGACTCAGTCTTCACACTCAGGTTCATTATACCAGGCTAAAATGTAGTAAATAAATGGGCTTCCACAGAGGGTTAATGAGAAACAAGCATTTCCAAAGAAAAACACTAGATTTTGAGGAGGAGTGAGGCTGAACGTGAGACTGGAGATGAAGAAAGCGATACTCCCAAACTATTGACATATTGCAGTGTGAAGCTGGCTCCTCCAGGGTATTTGGAGCTGGCTTTAATTTTGAATCTGCCCCACTGCTCTGAATTATGACAGATCATTATGGAGTCCATATCTGCCTTCCCCTCACGCATTCATCCAACCAAGCAAGATGCTACAGTGTGGCAGAGCTCCAGAACATTGACATCTTTTTTTGGCAAATAAGTAATTTCAAAGTATTTTCTCAAATACATGTAGGCTTCTAGTCAATGAAAATATGAGTTTGCCACTTATTCAAACCATCTGTCTTTATTTTTTAAATTATAATTGTGCAATATGTCCATTTTCTAGGATTATTACTTCATTTTTCATGAAGATTACTTTTAGGCAGCTGAAGGTTTTATCTGTAATTGAAATATGTAGACACGGTTTGGTTAAAGGTACTCTATCCAAGCTAAGATACAAATACTGGTTTTCTAACAAAGGAAAAACCCCACTGCAGTGCACAAATGGCATGCCTTACAAACTGTAGTGCAGCAATAAGTCAGATTTAAGATCCTGAATGTGTATCATTGTGTTAAAAGTTCATTAAAATGTGTTAGAATGGAAAGATCTTCACATTCAATACCTGATTTATATTAAAATGTCCTTAAAATATACCACTGGGACAATGTAAGGTGTTGATACACTTAGCAAGTGACAGAGGTCATACCTTCTATATTCTACTTATTAAAATATGTATTTAATATTAAATTTTAATACTTTACTGCTTTTCAAAGGAAAATGTAATTTTGGAAAAGCATAAAATGATGAGCCCTTTGACCTCCAGAAAAGACCTGGAAAAAAGCATCTTGCATTACAAATCATTTATCATTCATATGATCTTTGCTTCCTGAATACAAGACTAACTGACTTTTGAATGCAAGCTGGTGATTTCTGAATGCAAGGCTAAGTGTTCAGTTTATGGTACAGCTGGGCCATTCTAACCATACTGCAAAAAAATCAGCTGAAAGACTTCTTTTCAGACATCAAGAAAATGAAAATGGAATCATTATTTTTCTTGTCTAAGCTAAGACAAATATGGCAAGCATAAATTTTGAGTCGAGTTTTACTGAATACATTACTGTTATTTTTTCATCAATGAAATAGAAAGTATTTAGCAATACATTGAAAAATTTAGCATTTCTTTTTGGAAAGGTCCACCTTGTACTTTCTGGGCAACAATGGGTAAGTTGCAATGCTGAGTAGGTCAAAAATCTCAGCGAGAACAGCCAAAGAGGAAAAGTACAGCGATAACGAGAAACAGTATAGATTTGTTTTAGTGTCTGTTTAAGGACAGAACTAGTCAACAAGCTATGAATAGTATGTTTTCTGTGAGAAACTGCTGATTCATAGAAAAATGTGTTTTTTGAATAACATACCAAATTGAGCAGCATATTTTTCATGCAATTATTGAATTATTTCATCTTGATAAAGTCAAATGCAAAACATTTCATTCTTGTTTTACCGTTTAGACTTTTGCATTAGTAGTCAAAACAAATAGAAATAAGCTGGTTTTAACTTGATGAAAATGAAACATTTACTTCATAAAAATGAAGGGCTGTGGAACACTTCTTTCAATTTCGGAAAAAAAAATAGATACTTTAACTTTCTCAAAATGTTATGGTTTTTTACATAGCAGAAATTCTGTTTGAAATATAGTTTATCACCTGATGAGGGGACTCACTGGGTGATAATATAATGACCCATAGACCATAAAGCCAAGATTCAGATGACCAAAGAAGAAGAAACCTACTGCTCAGCATCACCACACTCTGCAGATGCCTAGAACACTGCAGGGTCACCTTTGGTCAGCTCATGACCTCCTTTGGCACCTATGCTTGGTGGTGGGCATGCTGAGGTGTGCCCATGGTGACATGTCATGGTGATTTGTAGGTTAGGCCTTGGGGCTGTTCCCCAGCACCCCCTGAGAGCACCCAGCAAAGTAGCAGCACAGAGGACACCAGAGTGCACCTAGCCAGGTGATGGCCCAGCTGAGGAGGTGCCAAGGAAACGAGTGCCCTTGGGCAGGGGGAGATCTGGTTTCCAGACCCTTCATGGACCAAGATGATCTGAAAGTACTGCAGATTTGCAAGCACCCAACACTGGTTCAGGAATGACGTGTGAATGGTACGAAGACTGTATTCAGGTTTGCCTCTGCAACAATGCTGAACTTAGCCACTGTGGCTGGTGTGACATTTAATCTGAAATCTAACGCCTGGGCATCTAGGTGCTAAGTTGAAATTTATACTCATACTGCCTAGACAGTTAGTGTGTCTAACTAACTAACTGTTGTGGTTTACCCCGGCAGGCAGCTAAACACCACACAGCCATTTGCTCACTCCCCCCACTGCCCAGTGGGATGGGGGAGAGAATCGGGGGAAAAAAAGAAGTAAAATTCATGGGTTGAGATAAAGACAGTTTAATAGGACAGAAAAGGAGGGGAAAATAATAATAATAATAACAATAACAATAATAATAATAATAATAAAAGAATATACAAAG
>NW_008795017.1:6058601-6065585 GCF_000699145.1 Aptenodytes forsteri
TCCCCAAGCAGCGGCCCCCCCGGCCAGCTTTCCCCAGTTTATGTACTGAGCATGACGTCACATGGTATGGAATGTCCCTTTGGCCAGTTTGGCTGTGCCCCCTCCCAGCTTCTTGTGCACCTCCAGCCTTCTCAGTCGGTAGAGCATGGAAAACTAAAAAGTCCTTGGCTAGTGTAAGCATTACCTAGCAACAACTAAAACATCGGTGTGTTATCAACATTGTTCTCACCCTAAATCAAAAACACAGCACTGTACCAGCTACTAGGAAGGCAATTAACTCTATCCCTGCTGAAACCAGGACACTAACCTAGTTAAGACTTGCAGCAGACACTTCTGGAAACTTAAGGTGCTCTGTAAATAACTGTTTTTCTTATCTTAATAGGCAGAATTTCATGTTTTTTTGTCCCTTATGAACCAAGAAAATAGTACTTTTAACACACATCAGAAGCCTTCAGATACCAATATTATCTGCCATGTCTGTTGCAAATGAAGTACTTTTTTAAAACTAAGAATTGGATTTGAGAGGCATGAGTGTGGAAATGTGAGGAATAACAGATCCATTTATATCCAGAAGCGCTGCTTGTTCTCCCACTCACTTGGCAAGCAGCATGTACTTGCCTCTGCCTCTCAGGCCTGGGCATTTTGTTGAGGTGACCACGGGAAGCTAGGTTTCCTGTAAATGCTGCTGAGAGAAAGCACAGGAAGGGACTTCTTTTGTACTTGCTAGAGTTTATGCACCTTTTTGGGCTCTTCAAGATAACAACTTATATTTTTTATCATTCATGAATGTATTATTTGCACTTTCAGATAGTGAAAAGCATCTTTATTGTGAATGGCAGCAGAATATATTGCTTTATACAATTTTTGCCCTGCTGTAAAAGCCCAAGCAAAGTTGCAGGAAAAGGGAGGATCAGAGAGATTATTTTGGAGTTCAGTTTATCAGAAAGCAATATGTGTTTGTATGTGTACCTGGAATGAGTTGGTGCACATGAATCATTAAGTTTTATGTATGTATACAGATGCATGCACATACACACTCACGTGAACCACTAATAATTAATCAAATTGTCAATAAACAGAAGGAAGGAGCAAAGTTTCAAAAATCCAGACTTCAAATCACCTGAAAGGCTTAGGATTTTCAGAAATGTCTCTGAAAAGATGGGATTTAAGGCTGTTGTGGGTCCTACAAAAGAGCACAAAGGGAAAAAAGTAATCTCCTCCCTATGTGGGCATCACAGCCCTTTGTGAAACCCTGTATGTAAGTTTGCAGTCCTCCTCTGGCATGTATGGGAGAAATGCGAGTGCACTAGCCTACAGCCAGGGTGTAGTAGGGGATCAGGCGCTTGAGAGCGTTGTATTGTGCATGGCACGTATTCTACATGGCAGATTGTCATGCAAGTAAATGCTGACAGATTCACTTTATACTCCCTCCCAGTTTCTTCATTCCCCTCTAGAGTCTGAGCCAGATGTGCTGGCAGTGCTTATGGGAGAGAGGAGGCTGAGATGCTTCACACTGATGCTGTCTGTGGGTTTGGGGCCTGCCTTTCCCATGAATCTTAATAAAGGCTCCAGAAAGCTTCGTTTCCAGGCGTTTGACAGGCTAGTGCCAGTCCAGAAGCAACGGGGGAGCACGCTGTGCATACTTGCATACAGCAGCCCTGCTGGGTTTTCACTGTTAATTGTCCTCTCATGTGCCTTTATATTCTACAGGGAAAAAGTCTCTCTGTGCTGAAAAGAGACGCTTTGGACAAAGTGGAGTCGCACTGTTCTCCTTTGCAAAGACTTGCTCCTTCAGGGTCTATGCTTTAAGAAAAGAGGCATATTAAGACATAACACTGAATTTGATGTGTTTAAATTACCTGGCAAGCATCACGAGTTTCTGCTTTTGCTGATTACTGATCTGTCACCATCATCCATTTCTTGTTTCATTGATCATGTTGTGTGCATGTTATTTACACTGCAGAGGGAATGTTATTTCCTTCTGCCCCACATGCTGGTCACTTGAAGCATGATTGTCCCCTCGCACTTCAGGGGGTCACTGGCATTGCACTGGTGTCGAGAAAATGGGAGTGAAAGGATCTTCTTGCCTCCTTCTCTCTCGTACACTTCATTGACTCATCAGCTCTGGCTGCATGCACTACAGCTATCTGCAGAGTGATTTGCAGGAGATACTGCTTCTGAAATTGCTGACTTAGGGAGCCTCAAAAAGAAGGCCAGAACAGAGGGCATTGGGGCTGATGGATGGTTATAGAGGTATCTTAAATACTATTACAAGAAAAATAAGACGGCAAAAAAAAATCAGAGAACTGGCATGCTGGAACATGGTTCTGCCCCTTCTCTGGAGCTGCCTCGGCTTTCCTGGCCAGCACACTGAATCACTATTCTGAGGCTTTAAAAAATCAGTCAGAAAATCACATCTATTTTCTCCTGGTTTGCATGACTTTGCTCCTTTTCTGAAAAAAAAACCAACCAAAAATGCATACAAAACCACCACATTGCCAAACATCATGTAAGATGTTAACTATGTGAATCCTCTTATAGTAGCATAACATTTGGAACAATGTATTATTTCCAAAGCATACTTTTTTTAGCTCTCCCATATTGAAAATAGAAGCAATCAAAACGTGTATTGACCTCAGTATTGGGAATCTGGGATTTCTAATGCTTTTTCATTAAATACAAGAATCATAGGCCTTGAAATTCAGACTGTGCAAAATTCTTTACAGTTCCAAGCTAGAAGCCTGATTTTCCCTTCTGTTATAGTCTGTAGGAAGAGGAATAGTCCTGGAGCGTTTATTGTGAGAAGAGCTGTGACTCCAGGAAACTTTTTCCTTTTACTATTCTCATTAGAATAAGGTTAGTTAAGTTCATAAAGGCTGGGAAGAAGTGTAGAAAAACGATTTCCATGGCCAAACCCTTCCTTTCCAAATAACCTGTGGATTATGAAATCTGAAAAAAATCTGTCGTCTTTACCAATAAAACTCCTTAGGAGGCATTTAGGTGTGTACCCCATGTCCAGGACAGCGCAATACAAAATGAGCTCTAAATAAACAAGACTGACACTGGAAGCAAGATGATGTGTTTGGGAACTGGTTCCTTTAAAAAAGTAGTTATTGAAGATAATTTAAGAATATATTGGAAATACAACTGTGTAAGGCCAAATGCTTTAAAACAGTGTTTTGTATTTCATCATTGCAAACCTATGATCTGGACACTCAAAAGTAAAGTGTGTTTTCGTTAAGTGATCCTTTGTGGTAAGGATGTCAGTGGATGAGAAATTGAGGCTGGTGGTATGAAAGAATTTACTTAGTGACCTTGCAAAATATTTTGGAGTACCTTGAGTGTCCTCACTGTCTTTAGATAGCTGAACCACACAGAATAGGGTATGCATGTTTGGGTTTTACAGTCAGTGAATAGTGCAGAGTTCCCCCATGGTTCCTTCCTGCCACGTTTGCTGTGTCAAGGGTAGCAGTCACCAGATGAGGACTGCGTGTGCTGAACGTGCAGGGGGACTGGGGAGCTGCAGAAGACTTTTTGGGAGCCAGGTTGAAGGGACATTGTTGTCCCTTGTGCCACTGGAGACTACAGACCTCCCCAAATAAATCACCACGCACGCTAGCTGTGAAACCAGGAAGGTTTGCAAAGCTGTGACATTTTTCTTTGAGCTTGAATTATTACATTAGGGGGGAAAAGTCTATTGTGCTCCTGATGATAGGATGAAAATGTCTTTCTCTAAATGACCGAGCCTTTTTGTTTTTTCATAGGTGCAGAGCTGGCAAGTGCAGAGTTTAACTTTGATGAGAATCACGGGCTTTTGCCATTACAGAAACTTAAGAATTGCTGTATCAGAATAGATGCAGCGTCCATTAAGTCTTTCTTCTGATTTCCATATCCTATAGACAAGGCTTTAAGGTCATATAGGAATATAAGAATTGCCATCCTGAATAAAACTCTGTGCCATCTAGTCCTGGTTACCAGTTAACACAGGTTACCAGTGTCACACTTCAGAGGATGAGAAAATAATGTGTCACTGGGCAACTGTGACAGAATCTGCGCACAGAGCTTCATTCCAGCTTCTTGCTATGTGTTCCAGGGTCTTTCAAGTGCCTGTGGCAAACTAAAGTTAGAAAGATTTCTAGATCCCTCTAGGTAAACACAAATTTATTAATCCTGTCCCTCTTTTTGTGTACTCTAACTAATACATGGTTTAACTGCTGAGATGTTTGCATGGGTGTTTGCTGGCTGTAATGGACTCAGGCCAAGGTGGACAGCATCTTGAGCTGGCTTGGTATACCCGTATCCCGTATCCTGGTCTTAAAGGTGAGCACTCCAAAACATCACCAAGACTTTTACTAACACGACTGAAACAATTGAGAAATAGGTAAAAAATTAAACTCCCACTTGAACAAGAATAAATAATGGCTTGTAAACAAACTTGCTCGTGCTTTCTGGTCCCTGCAGAATGGCTCCTTTTCTCCAGGCTTCCTTGACTAAGCAGCTCTCAAGGACTTTCTGGGTTGAAACAATCTCCACACAACCTCCTCTGCGTCCCTAGGAGAGTCTCTCTGTCCATAGCCGCTGAGGTCTGGCTGTGCGTGCCTCCTCTTTGATTCTCCTGGGGTACACAGTTTGGTAAAACAGCCAAGCCAATCCGACAAATACCTTTCCTTGGCACCTCTATTATTTCCCTTGTTTTGGTACTTACCACAACCCCATAGTAAATTGATCCAGGGAGCCAAGCCAGCAGAAAACTGACCCAACAACAACAAAAAGGTTTTTTTTCAGCAAGTTTAGCTCGCTGAACCAGCCCACTGAAGGTCATATGGATGCCAATGCCATCTCAAGGAATATCTGGAGTGGTGGTGGAGTGGGGATGCCTGTTTTTGGTAGATCATCTCATCCCTATTGCAATACTACAACCTCCAGGAGTAGTTGGAGGCTGGCTGACCACTGTCTGTCCTTCCCCGGCTGTCATATCCTCCCTCCCACCCCAGAGGTTGAGCTGCTCTTGAAGAAGGGTATGGCCTCCCCAGGACCCTGGGGTGCTCAGCCTTCCCTGAGCAGAGCATCCAGGATGTGCCAAACCAGCAGCCAACCTCCTGGTTCCTATGTGGTCAGATTTACATCCATCAGATAGGCTTGTCTCTGCTACGCTGTAACCTCTTCCTTGTAGTCATCATCTTGTCTTCCATTACAGCCAGCACACAGCATTACAGCACTGTGATTATATGGGTGCTACAACAAAAATCACAACAACAAAATGTAATTTGCAGTCAGCTCTAGCTGTGGTGTCTATTCTTCCCTATTTTTGTTTTTGAATGTTTAGCCACAATCCTTAGTGATTAATACAAATTTCTGCTAAAAAGGAGAAATAGGAAAAAAATTCAGCATGAATTTGCCTCAGTGTAAAATTCTCACTCCAATGAATTACTATTATGCTGCAGATAGCAGTAATAGCAAGTAAACAATTCAGTGTTATTGTAATGCTGATGATTATTGTTCATTTCTGTTCACCAAAACAAAGAAAATAAAAAAATTGCCCGCTGTCTTCAAACCCGACTCATATCAAATCCCCCGGGCTTCATTCCCGACCTGCACCTGCCTGACATCAGTGCAGGCCATTGATTTCCATGAGGAAACACCCAATTTGCACCAGTGCCTACGACTGAAAAAAACAGGTCCTGGCTTTTTACGAGGTTCGGCATACTGTCTTGAAATCAGACAAAATTAGCCAGAATTTGTGAATTGGTTATTCTTTGCCTGCTGAAACGAGGCAACGTCTGCAAGCGCTGCTTTGAGAATCTGTTCTTTTTGTCTGAGAACAGATGTCTGGGAGGGATTTTGGCAGGACCCACTCTGTCAAACAGTCCGGCTTTGACAGTTACTTGCTTGAGGGATGGCTGAAATGCAAAGCATTTCTGATCAGAATATCATATTCATCTGGAAGTTAATTACTGTGTCTGCCTTGGTATAAATAATTAATTATGCAAAACCCACACAGCTGTGGCTGGACAGAGTTAAGTGACTTGCTGTCAATGTCTCATGGTTCTAGAAAGGATGAAGGGATTTAGAAAATAAGCTCTTTAACTCTTGGGCCACACTATTGTGGTAGACCCTTCCTGATCAGATGAGAATATAATTACCACTGAGCATGCTTTTTTACAAAAGGACATTTCCCAGTTTAGCCTGTTTGGGCCCCAATAATAATCTCTTCTCAATGCTGTGGCTGTGTCATGCTAAGAAGCCAAACACATCGATTGTTTTAGGGAAATGGATTTGCAAAGCCTCTTTGACTGCACAGTCATGCTCAGAGCAATCATCAGCCAAAGCAACATTTGAATCCGAGTCTGTGTGTGTGCATGAGAGTGAGTGAAGAGTGAAGGCACTTGGGTGCAATAATCAACCTGTGTCATTTTACAGCCAACAAAGGTAAAGAGAAGGCCAAGTTTACAGAAATTATGAATATTGTTGACAGCAGCAGTCCAGTATCTGATCAGATGAACAATGGACAGGCTCATCGGTTTACTCATTGTCAAATAAACAGCATTTCTGGAAGGCGAGGGTGGAGAAATGTGACTTGCTATGCGCCCCTTTATGGTATGTTGTCTTCAGTAGATCATGGATTTAAAACGTACAAATAGAAGCATCAGCCCAGACTCATTTGTGATAACTGGTTTTCTGCATGTAACTGATTTGCCAAAACATTTTTGCCTGCAGCACTAGTAAATGAAACATAAAAAGAAAAGCTTGGTAAATGTGTCAAATACCTTGGTATAGGGAAACACTGTTGAGATTACTGCAGTAAAATAAACTGCTACAACCCAGAGGACATATTTTGTACCTACAAAAGATCAGATTGCACTGCAATTCATCAGGATGAGTATAGATCTCAACACATATTTTATTCTTTCCTTTAAGTAATGCAAAGCTGTGTAAGCATCTATCTACTCAAATGAGCAGTGACGGAAAAAAAAAGTCTCTGAA
>NW_008795017.1:6065665-6067838 GCF_000699145.1 Aptenodytes forsteri
GAGCAGTGACGAAAAAAAAAGTCTCTGAAAGCACTAAATGTAGAAAATATTTATCTGTGAATCTTTCCAGGGCTTTGGCTGTGAATCTCCTGCACTGAGCTTTGATCTCCTTGTTTCTTAACTGTATTATTACAATGAACTGAGTTTTATATAGAGCTTTTCATCTTCCAAGGATCCCAAAATATGTTACAAAGCAGTGAATAGTAGAGTTGAGAGTGTAAGCAAGTGCAGAAACAATTATGTACTTAGCTGTAATTCATATATAACCTTGGACATTGTAATGTGTGCAAAGTAAAATGTAGTAGGAACATGTCTTACCCTTTTAACTGTGTTACAGGCTCCTACCTACCACCTGAAAGGGTATTGCAGACAGACATGACAGGACATTGGCTCAAATGAAGCAAAATGCTTTTTCTAGTGTGTCATTTTCCCTGTGTGCTGGATGCAGCGTAAGCACTGGATTTGAGTTTGTGATTTTGCCACAGAAATTCAAACTATAGCCCGCTCTGCACAATGATTCTGCCAAACGAGTAACAGTAACATTTGGGCTACTTCTCCAGCAAGAAGCAAGGTCCCAGTTGAAGGTCCATACACCAGCTTGTGATCCTCCATGCCATTTAATTGTTAACATGTACCCTGGCACAGCTTTGGCCCTGCCAAATAGTGCTTTTCCAGTTTATGTAATTACCCTTAGCCAAAGACTTTTCATAATGGCAATATTCATGAGGTTGCCCAGGTTTTTAGAAGAAACCTGTCTAGCTGCGTGGTACTTGCCTTCAGGGCCAGAGGATGGGCCAGGCTTGGGAACAGTCCTGGTCCTACTGAAGCCTGTGGAAGTTCAGTCACTGACTTCAATGTAAGTATGAGTGGTTCTTGGTAAATAAGTTCTACCATTGAACAGAAATGCTTGTATGTACATTGTCTTTAGCTTAAGAAGTCAAATACAAGTGTTACCAAAAGTTGTGATAAAGCTCAGAGGAGGCATGGGACTGCTGCCAAAGGTTGCAAGCCTGAAGAAAAAGTACTAGCATTGCTTTAATGCTGCCAAAATTGGCACCTTAAAAACACACATCATTTTTTACATTGAAGAACTCCCTTTCTGAGCAAACCTGATGTGTCTGCATGCTGTCATTTCTGACAATGGCAACACCTCAAATCCCTGGAAGCATTGTTCAGCAGTCATCTTCTAATTTATTTTAAATGTCACTGGAAATTACTAGTGAGGGGGACAGGAAAACAAGAAAGAAAAACTGAAGTTTGAGGATCCCAAAATACAGTCATGGAAAGATTCTTCTTGTTTCAAAAAGATGATCCCTAAATTCCTTTAGGGAATAAAAAAAAAAAAAAAGAGGGGGAGGACTGGAAGGAATCATTTGATTATCTGCCAAAACCTGTCAAGAAGCCTTGTTGGCCTCAGTTTGGCACTGGTGGCAAGCATTGCTAACAAAGGTTCGCAGTGCAAGCTTATCTTGGAAAGCAATTTTTATCCACAGTTTTCTTGAATCCTAGTAACCTGGTTGTTACTGGCACTTCTCATATTCTAGGCAGATTCCACTAAGTTTTGTCACCCCACACCATGGTACATTACCAGGACATTCAACTTTGCTGGCACCACTCAGCTCACTCACCTTTCTCCCTTTCCCCCATTCAGTCTCTTCACACTTTTCTTTGTCTGTGTACTGGTGCTCATTTAACTTCTTTCACCCATCCCTAGGCAGAGCTCTCCCACCATTCCTTCCCCTCAGGGCAGCGCCTTCGCACCGCCTCTTTGTCCTCTCATCCTCCACCCTGCTTTGGCCCTTCCTCTTCTGCAGATCAGCCATGCACGCTTAGCACCATCCATCATCTATGCGCACTCAGCAATGCCAGACCTGCCTTCTTTGATATCACTGTTTAAATTACACCATCCTGACATCCTCCTAAATGGATCAGCACTTGTGCCCTGCATTCAGATCTTACCCAGCTATGTTTGTTACAAAGACTGTATAGACAGATAGGAAGAAAGGGAGGATTACAGCAGCAGGTACTGCTATGGGTTTTCTTTTTGCTCATTCTATAAAATTGTTTGAAGAAAACATGAAGTGTATTTCTATGTTAAACATATCTATACATACATGCATCTCTCGCTCTCTCTTTCATATATATATATATATATATATATATAAAAATATAT
>NW_008795017.1:6068019-6116099 GCF_000699145.1 Aptenodytes forsteri
ATATTTAGGCTTTCAGTACTCCCAGAAGGGCATTTATGTAGCTGGTAACAGGACTCTTGTCTTTTAGTTAGTTAAAGAATTTTAATAAAAGAAATTGATAAAGTATTGGGAGCTTTAAGATACTGATGAGTTGGCAGTTCTGCAATTTCACACTTCAGCACTTAAATCCTCCCCATCTCTCACAGTAGACATCTTAGGTGTTTTGTGGAACTGAGTTTCAAGTTCAAGTTCCCCATTTGTACATGATTTAAATAACAAGGTTGTGAGGCTAAACTAATTCTTCTGACTTACTGAAATGCTGTGGCGATAAGGCTGTATAAGGACCTAGCCAAATAAAAATGAACAGTAGATAGGCAATTCAGTTCTTACATCCTCTCCAATTTGGGGTACAATTTTAGCAGTTTATCTAGAGTAACTTATCCATTTCTCAAGCTACATCCCATTTTACTCCTTTCTTTCTGCTGTGTGTTTAGGCCTAGGGGCAAAATGTATTATCAGTGTCTGGCGATGAAGCTCACATGGTTGCACTGGGCACAAATGCAAGTCTTATTGAGGCAACAGACTTGTCTTAGTGGAATCTCTACTTGGTGACATAATTGTATAAAAACACTGCTGGTTTGCTACAGGATTTGGGCTGAGGCTGCTTTCTCTCCATGTATTTTAAATCCTTGCATGTTTCCTAGGATGCTCTCAGGTCCTTTGGGATAAGAAAGTATAACAACTCATGTTCAGTCCCCATAGGCCTCCTCCATTACGCTGTTCATGTTCTTCCCTCAGACCTTGACCTGTGGAGAACTTCACCGCACCTACCTCTTACTCTAAGGGAAATGTTCTTAAATTTACAGACATCCACTGTTGTAATGCAGCAGATCAGTAGGGTCATTGGAATTATATTGTCCATGCATGCAGGCAGATGTATGCTAGAGACAAGTATCTTCCCTAAAGTTACATGAGGGATGAATCTGCCTCGATGTCCTTAAGAACAAGCCCTGGGAAATCCTTTCAGTCAGGCCCCCTCACCTAGCACAGGATCTGAAGCTTGTGTATAACAGCGTGGGATCTCACCAATACCTACCTATTTCAGGAAGATTACCTTCTCTTTCCAGGAGCTTCTGATAAAATGATTTCAGCATGTAATATATTATTAGCAGAGAATAAACACTGTGCCTTCCCCATTATAAACCTCTGCTCACAACTCCCAGCAGGAGCAAGGCAGGTCACTGAGTCACTATTAACCAATAGCTGACAGCTAATTGATTTTACACTTGTGTATCAGTGCTTGCAAACCATAATTTAAAAGCTAATTTGCTTCGTACTTTTCATATCATAGGCAGTTTTGTATCCCATCCTACAAAGCCTGAGCTCATCATAGTCCATCATTTTTACTGCTGTTGGCCCCAAAACTGGTCTTTTGTAAATTCGTATTCTATAACACTACTATCTCTTAACCCAAATGGAAGAAATAGCCCTCCAGCACCAGTTGTCTCATGGAGACATCAAGGGAGAGTTTTCAAAACTGAAGCCACTTTAGGGTAGTTTTAATGAGGCCATGTTTGCTAAAGCATGACTGACAGAAATAATAAGTTAGCATTTATGAGGGAACCCTCAGAAATTGAGCTACAGCAGGCAAAAAGCCAGGAGAAATTGTTGTGCTGTTGAAATATCTCCTAAAATAGCTCTCCTAGCTCAGCCTAATGCAATTAAAGTTACTGATGTACATAATATGAAAACTGGGAGCTCTTCCTGTTAATAAGCACTGTGTAACTGAGGTAATCCATTTCATTAATTTAATATACACTTTCATATCCCCCGATAATAGATATATCATTAAAGTGATAGGCTTTGCATTCCAAAATGCAAGTTTGCAAAGGGCAGTTTTATAAAAACAAGGCATTTTGCTTAATCATTGCTCAATGTAATTTTGGTTTACACCTTTTTTTTTAATAAAGTATCAATAGTAAAATTCAGAACAAATTGATATTTGTACTGGTCAACTTTATCAGTAAGTATGCATGTTGCCCAGTGAAGATGAATTTTCAAGAAAACAGTAAGTGATTGTAAGAGGTGTGGCTGCAGTGGTTAAAAATACCCATTGCAGTTGGAAAAGGTCCATATTCAATTTAATATTTAATATTATGCTGATGCAAATATACTAAAAAGATTGACATTCTTTTCTTCACAGTGTTGATCTGGAATTAAAGCAAGATGATTGTTATTTTGTATTTCTCAAAACATTTGACCAGAACTTAAAATTATATAAAAGCCAAAAAGGTGGATTTTGAGTAGAGATACAAAAAATATCTAAAGGAACAGTGAAGCTGAATAAATTATGTTTAAAACTTCAGGAGGTTAAGGGGTTGATTAGAAAATTATAAACTTGAAGGACAGTACTGTTAGGTTTTGGGAAAAGAGGAAAAATATGATGTTTGTTTATCCAAAATATTTAATATTTTTAACATATATAAATATATAATTCATACAGAAATATAAGACTTGTGAAATTGTATGGATAGGGCAAAGAAAAATATGCAGTACATGAGCATGTTGAGAGATGAATGTAACAATAGTAAGATAACTGTGTAATTATCATGAAAATAAAAGGGAAAAATGGACGTTCAAGAAAGCTAAATATTCATGAAACTAAATAAGTCACATAATTAATTATTAGTGAGGAAATAGATATGCCAAGATCCAGAAGCCGTGGTAGTGTTGGACTGTATAGGTTTTAGTTTGTGATGATATAATGGGATATTACAGACTATGGCAAGATCTCATGTTGCTCATGAAATAACAATATTCCCTTGTAAAGATGAGTGTACCTGAAAGCTAAGCTCATTCCTATACCAACTTTGCAAATGAATAGAAGCTTTTAGTATATATTTTTAAAAATTTTCTTCCCCACAGCTGTGTTGAGAAGTAAAAATGCAGTTCGTTCTTTGTGGTTGTTCACTAGCAATGAGCCTTATACCAAGCTTCTGAATAGCTTTGTGGAAAAGTCAGCGGGGAAAAGCTTGGGCATTAATGGAAGTATTAATATATGTAATATATTTAAAGGTAAACTGATATGAGTTCTCCTGTAATACCAATCATTTAAGGATCCAGAAGCAGAGAAATGCCTATGGCTGTGTTTGTGGTTTTCTGCTTTCAGTTCAGAGTATTGGCAAAGAAACTTGCACACACCAAGACCAAGCTCTGTTCATCCAGCGCTTGCATACATTGCCTCACCTGAGTGTTTTGGCAGACCCTTTTTCACTCCTTCTTCTTCTTTCAGGGAACTGAAAATTATATGTTGACATAAATGAAGTAAGAAGAATTAAAAGTACTTCCTTTCTCCCCTCTGGTTCTTTCTAAATTTTTACTTTTGTTTTTAAGAAGATGAGGTTACAAATGCCTTCTGTGTGGTTGTCTGTGCACCCTGGCAGTGATGCCCTGAGGAGGGGGACCTGCGGCAGGGGGGGGACTTGCACATATGGGGGGACCACCTCGGGTCACTGGCACCCCCAGGCAGCAGTGTACCAGCTCCTAGGGAGTTGCAGGGGTGAAGTACGCTCCTGAGTTTAAGTGGGAGATGAGCAGGACCTTTTGTTTTACAACGTTGGACTTACCTGGAAGTAAATGGAAAGTTTCATTTCCACTTACTTTTTCAGGTGCTGTTGTCCATTCACCACTCCTAATGTTAATTTGTTTTTTTATCGTCCTTGATGTACTTGTTGCAGAGAAAAGCTTATGAATGTGGTGAGTAAGCAGCTTAAAAGCCCCAAAAAAACTCGAAGTAAAAGAATATTCTGAGTTGGAAGGGACCAACAAGAATCATCAAGTCCAACTCCTTACTCCACACAGGGCAATCTAAAAGTTAAACCGCTTAACTAAGAGCGTAGTCCAGGCGCTTCTTGAACATCAATAGGCTTGGGGCCATGACCACTTCCTTGGGGAGCTTGTTCCAGTGCTTGATCACCCTCCCAGTGAAGAAGACAGGATATTTTCCTAATATCCAATCTGAAATTCCTGACACAGCTTTAGGCCATTCCCTTGTGTCCTATCACCGGACACCTGAGAGAAGAGAGCAGCACCTCCCTCTCATGAGGAAGTTGTAGACAACAATGAGGTCACTCCTCAGTCTCCTCTTCTCTAAGCTGAATAAACTTAGTATCCTCAGCTGCTCCTTATAAGTCATGCCCTATAGTCCTTTCACCATCTTTGTTGCCCTCCTTTGGATATTCTAATATTTTTATATCCTTCTTATATTGTGTAGTCCAAAACTACACACAATACTTGATGTGAGGCCGCAACAATGCCGAGTGCAGTGGAACAATCCCTTCTTTCGAACAGTTAACTATACTGTGCTTAATGCACCCCAGGATACTGTTGGCTCTTTTGACTGACAGGGCACATTGTTGACCCATATTGAGCTTACTATCATCCAAAATCCCCAGATCCCTTTCTGCAGGGCTACACTCCAACCTCTTGCCCTGAATCTATATGTACATCCAGGATTACACCGTCCCAGAATCTGGCATGTATTCTTGTTAAATTTCATATAGTTGGTGATTGCCTTGTACTCTGATCTATCAAAATCTCTCTGTAAGGCCTCTTTACCCTTGAGGGAATCAACAGCTCCTTCTAATTTAGTATCGTCAGCAAATTTACTTAGTGTGCACACAACTCCTGTGTCCAGGTCATTGATAAAAACATTGAAAAGAACTGGCTCTAAAATTGAGCCCTGGGGAACACCACTAGTGACTGGCCACCAGCCTGATGTTACCCCATTTACAACAGCATTTTTAGTCCAACCTTTCAGCCAATTGTCCACCCATCATATTGTGTACATGTCTAGCTGCATGCTGGACATTTTGTTCAGAAGGATACTGTGAGAGACAGTACCAAAAGCTTTGCTAAAATAAAAAAAACCCCTCACATCTAGTGCCTTGGTGTATTTTATTCTGTCTCCTGATTCATCGTAATTTTTCTAGTGGTTTAACCTCAGCAAACCAAGATTCAGTTAGGGGTCTTAGGACAACCTGTTACCTTTGCCAATTAGTGCATAGCAGGGTAAAAAATTTATGAGGTAGGAACTAGATCTGTATTCAGTCAGCTCATTAACTGATATCATTATCAAACAGATACAGGAATCATTAAAAATGAATTGGATGTAAATAGCTTTCAATATATATTCAGTTGGCTGGATTTACACCAGTAGTGCTAATATATGCTCTAAGCCAACCGTTCCCTTAATGAATACTAGTAAATATGCACAATTCTTACCTTCATGAACTGAAATTTGGCATAATAATTAAGGACAGGTAAAGTGTAGAAAAGCAAAAGCATAGAAATGAAAATTTAAGGTACCTAGATACGAACATACATTTGCTATCTTTTAAACATATAGTTATCGTCAACAGGAAAGTCGTCCTGGATCATAAGCTACCTGTTACAACCCTCCTTTGGCTCCAGGAGAGGCCAGCCTTGCAGTATGCTCCACTCTAAAGCACAAGACTCTAAAGCACTATTTACTTCTATCAATCAGACTCCTAAAAATCCACCAGCCACTGCGGCTGTGGTCTGAGATGGGATATGTGAGGTTATGGATCAGGCTGAAAAAGGGAAGAGGGAATGGACCTTCCTAAACCAGTAATTCCTTGCCCGGGTCCCCAGCAGCAGCAGGAAGAGCAAGCCTACTCCTCACCTGTCTTCAGTCCCAGCTCCACCTCTCCTTCTTCCCACGGCTGCTCTTAGCTGAGGCTCACACTCACAAGAAGGCAAATTTCTGTTTGGCCTAAACCACTAGGAAGTATCAACCTTGTTCCAGGTCCCCTTCCCTACATTTACACCAGTCTAAAGAGATGTCTCCTCCTCTTTATTCCCACTCTGTACAAAGAAAAACAAAACAAAACACCTGGAAGAAATCTGAAAAAGCAAATCCAAACCCAGAAAAATTCACATCTGGTGAAAAAAAGACACCAGGAAAAGCCCTGAGCAGTCAGAGTTTGGCCTACTTTTTTAAATACAGGCTGTATGATATATTTTTTGTATGTAAAAAAAGATCATTGTGTTTTTTCATGCAGCTGGCCTTCTTCCACTTCCACTGGCAGGGAGCTGTTTAAACTTGCCCATGTGTAGATCTCTTTGCAGCTCCTGAACAGCGTTATTACTGTGAACCAAACTTATTTTGTTTCACTTGAATGAAAATAATTCACTTCTGCAAGATTTGCCTATTATAGTTGTTTTAAAGGACACGTGCCGTTTGGCTGTCAGGTGTTGTTTTTCCACACAGTGGTACTTACTGTGTAGCATGAAACAGGCGCAGTCTTAGGGGTGTACAAGCCAGCAGCATACATGCGAACTTATTAATTTTGTAAGGAAAAATACAAAGAGCAGTGCTTCGCATGTCTGAGTAAGGAATCGACAAAATGACTGCTTGCAGACTCTGCATTTTCAATGGATGGAGATAAAGATGAGAAAAAGTTTCTGAAAATTGCTTTTTAGACACTTTGGCACAGTAAAGCCTAACTTTCCATCCTTCTACTCTTCAGATGTGAACTTTCCCTATGGTGATACGAGATACGTCAATAAGCTGCACCTAGAATACCATTAGATTTATCAGTATTAAAATAAATATTGCTGCTGTAACTGTAGGACTTGACTGCACATTAGGATCTGGCTTTTAACTGTCAGTTGCTCTGTGCACAGGAACTATATTCTGGGTCAGACCTATGGTCCCTTGAAGCATTCAGTGATAAACAGTAGAGGAATCCTGCAGCTAGGAAATGTGGAATAATCCTTCTCATTTAGCTTTTCCCTCTTCGTCTTGAATAGCTGAAGGGTGACATATTCTGAAACAGGAAAATTTATCCTTTAAAAAATGTATATATGGAACTACTATTTTCATTTCTTAATTCTCCTAGATACTTCATTTCAATAATTTCTTGTTATTGTGAGTTCTATTGCTTAATTACCTGGTGATAATTACTGACGATTACTGAGAGATGAATGCATGGAAAAGAGTTAGAAAATGCACACAAATGGAACTGCCAGAAATGCCAAAAACTGTTCTGAATTTCTCAAAGAGAGAACTATAGATCGGGCATGATCCATTGCATTTATTATCTCACAATGAAGTAAATGCCAGTCTTACGTAAAGATGAGTCCTTTCATTTTTAAGTAAGTCCAAAATTATTTTAGGTATTACACCTCACAGATATTGTGTACATGGATAAAGTGGCCATCTGAGCAGCTGAGTTGCCATGCAGGAGCCACACAAAAGTCAGAGCCTGTGTGTCCCTACCTCAGAAGCAAGTACAGTCACTGCTATAGGATCAAGACTATCTTTCTTCTCACAAAAGCTTGTGAGAAAGCAGGGGCAATGCAACCAACACCAAAACAGGGCAATGTTACTTAACAAAAGAATCAAACAGAATGCCTTTGTAAATAGGCAGATCTACATGACTTCTTTGCGAAATAAAGGTCCGAATCTAATTCACAACATCTGCTTCTTTATTTCACTAAAATAATGGATAATGTGTTACAAAAAGCAGTCAGCTTCTGAAGAATCACCGCAAAGTCTCAGACACCTGGTTGCAAGTCCAGTCCTGCAATATTCTCTGTTAGCTGTAATACTTTGCTCTGCTTGATTCAGCAAGAGTCTCTCGCTACCAAATTGGACAGTGTGGAAATGATGCAGAACTTCCTTTCCCCACTTCATCTTCCCAACCCCAGCAGTACTGTTGGCATCCTGATTGCCACCACCTCCCTTAAGTTCATTTCAGCCTCAAAAATGCTCCTTGTCGTGCATGTGGGGTTGTCCCCAGGGAAGGCACAATATTCCCCTCTTTCAGGATGGCTTCCCCCATCCCAGGGTGCGTAACAGGGGCAAGGTAAGAGCAGCTTTCTCTTCATAGCCCAGCCACAGCCTTTACAGGAACATAATGAGTATACACCAAACGGACCCAATAGAGTCTGCCACACAAACAGGCTTGGGGACTCACTCTGGTGAGCTACCAGAGCATGTGCTTTCAACCCATTTCTGAACATAACCTCTATGTTATCTAGAGAGGCAGGCATAGACAGACACAGTGATCATTGGCTTGCACTCCTGGAACACATAGGATGCAGTTCACCTTTCTCCTGGAAAAGGCTAAAACAATCTTGAATGATCTTTCACATAAGGCAAGGTCACAGATAGCACAGACAATCATCATGGAGTAGCTGGTTTGTACTGCATCATGTATAAGGCAGCAACCAATGTCTCCTACAATGTTTTGCTGTATGTTCCTTAGCATCCACTTAGCATCCATGTCTTATCCTGCAGCGAGATATGTGCTCTAGGAAGGACCAAAGAACTGATAAAAATAAACAAAGTATAGCCGAAGGTTGGAACAAGTGAGAAGGTAAAAGGCCAGAGTCTTGGCAAGAGAAAAGAGTAGTGAGGAGGCATTGTGTGGGTGTCTGGGGTTGGTACAGAAGAGTGGGAGAATTGGAGGATGGATTAGCCGTGTGTCCTGGTGTCAGGGCTTGCTAGTGTGAAGTGGGATATATGGCAAATGGATAAGAGGAGTAAGGAACTGGGGAAACTGGGTGTCTGAAGGAGGTCTGGTGCATGGTTTAGGTCTCCATTTTGACTAAGCAGGGTGAGCAGGAGAAGATGTGAGCGCTACAGGGCTACAGGTAGAGATGATGTGTGTAGTGGCCTCCTGAGTGTCAGGACAGTACAAATCATCTTGTCTTGTCTTGTCTTGTCTTGATTTGTTCTGTTTTGTTTTGTTTCTAATGAAGGCTTTTCTTCTAAATCATGCCTGGCTTATGAGGCTGACTTTCTGGTCAGAACTCAGACCTGGCAATTTCAACTCTGGAAAGAGATCTTAGGGTCACTGCTTGGTATTTCTCTGAAATCAGCAGCTCAGTGTGCAGCTGCAGCCGACAAAAAACATCACAACGCTGGGCATCATCAGGTCAGGTATTGAGAACAAGGCAGAAGGCACCATTTTGCTGCTATACAAAAACTTGGTGTGCAGCTTTGGCCACTGCATCTCAAAAAGAATGTGGTGGAGTTCAAAAAGGCACAGAGATGGGCAGCTAAAATTGTCAAGGGAATGAAGCAGCTGCCTTGTGAGGAGAAACTGAAACACTCAGGACTCGTCGTCTGGAAAGCACAAAGAAGGCTGCATGGGGGATATGAGAGAAGTTTACAGAACCACAAAGGCAATGGACAAGCTGAATGAACTGTTACTCAATCCTCACTGCATGAGATAGGGGACACTCAACAAAACTAGAAAGGGGTTGTTTTAAAACAGGTAAAAGAAAGTGTGTCTTTACACAGTGAGTAGAGAAGTTTTGGAATTTGTTGCTACAGGAGGTTGTGAGGCAAATAGTAATAGTAGGGCCAAGGAGGGTTTAGACAGATTTATGGACACCAGATTCAGAAATGGATGCTAAAGGAACTAAGAAGGGTTGTATGCTCTAATTGCCCTAATACAGCAGTTTGAGATACTGGGGCAATATGAGAGGAACAGAGTGCAAAATGTGGCCAGGCCAATGTGCTCTTCTTAAATATCATGTCCTACTGCCACTGAATGAATATTATGCAAGATGACCCATTGGTGTTACTTCATAGGACGTTTATTCTGTTCTTATTTTCTTATTTCTTCTTTTTTTCTATTTCTCTTTAAGTGTTTATTTTTTCCCTGTGTATTATATGAAGACCCTAAACCCATCAGCTATCAATGAGGGCTCCAGTAAGGCATGGACTACCTCACAGAAAACATACATTAAATAGTCTTGGATCATACATGAAACATACCAGACTATGACTCCCAGAGTGCAATGAATATAATCATATTTAGCTGCAGCAAATGTACACATTCAATATATACACACATATAAGCTGTTTGTAGGTATTTGTGTGTCTGCATTTGTTATTCATCTTGTCTGTTAGCATATTCTCTTACTATCACACATATGGTTTTCAAAGTATTATCTCACACTGGCTAGCATGTAGCAAAGGCAGGTTAAATTATACCCAGAGTTTTAGTGTTTGTCAGTTAGTCATGTCGTTACATCCAGAGCTACTTTACAAAGGGGAAATCATGTTTAACCAACCTGATAACCTTCTGCAATGAGGTGACTAGCTTGGTGGATGACAGGAGAGCAGTGGATGCTGTTTACCTTGACTTTAGCAAGACTGCTGACACTGTCTCCATAACATCCTCACAGACAAGCTGACAAAGTATGGGTTAGGTAGGTGGACAGTGAGGTGGACTGAAAACTGGCTGAACAGCCAGGCCCAGAGGGCTGTGATCAGTGGCACAAACTCTAGCTGGAGGCAAGTCAGTAGTGGTGACCAGAGGTCAATACTGGGGCTGCTCCTGTTTAACCTCTTCATTAATAATCTTGATGCGGGGACATATTTCACCCTCAGAAAGTTCACAGATGATACAAAACTGGGAGGAGTGGCCAATATACCAGATGGTTGTATTGCCATTCAGAGGGACCTTGACAAGCTGGGGAATTGGGCTGAGAGAATCTGATGAAGTTCAATAGGTGGAAGTGCAAAGTTCTGTGCCTGGGGAGGAGTAACCTATGCACCCGTAAACACTGGGGGTTGACCAGCTGGAAAACCTCTCTGGAGAGAAGTACCTTGGGATCCTGGTGGACAAGCAGCTCACCATGAGCCAGCAATGTGCCCTCACAGCAGAGGAGGCTAGCAACATCCTGACCTGCATTAGGCAGAGCATTGCCAGCAGATCAAGGGAGGCAATCCTTCCCTTCTACTCAGCACTGTTGAGACAGTTCTGGAGTGCTGTGGCCAGTTCTGGGCTCCCCAGTACAAGAGACAGATGGACATACTGGAGTAAGCCCAGTGAAGGGCCATGAAGATGATGAAGGGACTGGAACTTTGTTCATGTGAAGATAGGCTGAGAGAGCTGGGACTGTTCATCCTGGAGAAGAGAAGGCTAAGGGGGGATCCTACTGATGTGTATACATACCTGATGGGAGACAATGAAGATGAGGGACCCTTCTCAGTAGAGCCCACTGGCAGGACAAGAGGCAATGGGCACAAATTGGAACACATCACATTCCATCTGAACACAAGAAAACATTTTTTTACTGTGAGGGTGATTGAACACTGGAACAGGTTGCTCAGAGAGGTTGTGAATATCTCCATCTGTGGAGATATTCAAAACCCGACTGGATATGGTCCTGGGCAACCTGCTCCCACTGACCCTTCTTGAGCAGGGTGGTTGGACTAGATGATCTCAAGAGGTCCTTGCAAACCTCAACCATTCTGTGATTCTATGAATATATAGCAAGCACCTGTCTGTTTTGTAATCTGTTCTGTACTAATACCTTTTGGATTTTATTAATTACCTTTTTAAGTGAAGCAGAGATTTCAAGACTTCATTGAAAACTGGTCATGAGAAAAATAAATATGAGTAAGAAAGGAGAGTGTGACTGAATCCCTCCTGTCAATAAATAAGAAATGGCATTCTTAAACAAGCATCCTTGGACTAGTAACTGGGCAGGTGGATGGCCTGGTTACTAGGTAGTCCATGGGAAGGAAGTCCATAATTAGATGATGTTCAGATGCTTTTTCCCCCAGACTGTTTTCTTTCCAGGTGGTGCTTGTAGTAAGGCTCTCTTCACACACGGGGTAAAGCATACAGAGAGGGATGGATGACAGAAGAATGAAGTTCAGACAACTCTTGTTTCCAAATTGTAGCAGTACTCTAATTCAATATGAAAAATAATTATGGTGTCCCAGCAGATAGGTTGTTCCAGTCACATCCAATCACCAGGGAATCAATTGCATAATCAAAGACCTTATTCATTTTCTCTGGCATTTAACCATAGCCATCCACTGCACTCACCCTATGAAACTCATCAGGAAATACACAGACGCAATTGAATATTACTAATATACAAGCCTATATATCTCCAGTGTTTCAGACTATTCTAGGAGCAAGTTCCTTAAATTCATTTTCCTTAAAAATACAAGGATCAAAATCTGAAATTTTACACGCTCCAATATTTTATTTTGATTTTCAAAGGGTTCTGATTCATGAAGGGTCAAAACTTACTTGGAATTAACTAAAGTTAATCCTGTCCTCAGCTGTCTGCCCTATACCTCTCCTGGAGGTCTATGCTCACATACCAAAGACAGCTCCTGGATCAGCAGTTCTGAATTGCCATTATTTTCAGACTGGAATATTAAGTAAAAAAGGCATTGCAGTTTCTTATTTATTTTGTGGAAGTTATAATTTGGTGGCTGTTATGCAGGCGTCTGAGCTGGAGGGGAAATATGGTGGGCAGCTGGAAAAAGGATACACTAGAGTCTTCGCAAAGTACACCATCCCTGCTTGTAAATCAGAGACTGAAGTCAATGCTGAATGAAAGCTAGCAGGAGGACAAAATGAACAGTATGTCAAAAAAAAAAAATGTCAAGCTGTACTCTGAATAAATAGGTGTCTCTGTAGTTTGGCTGCAGCTCAAGAGACATGTTTTGGAGAAGGCAGTTCCCTATTGGAAATAGGTGCTATGTCAAATCACATTCAGTTCTGAGCAGAAGGGATGAGCAAAGAAAGAAAACAAATGATCCATAAACCTTTATCATATTACTGTTAATTGGAGGAGATGAGCTTGGAAGAACTTGCTGATTCTTTTTACACCTAGGCAGAGCTTATTATTATTTGCAGTCACTGAATAATGGATTCTGTTTTCCGACATTGTCTGAATAAGTGTTTTGACTTGATGTTCGCTTGCATGATTTAAACCCTGGACTCTGTCAGGCTATGATAAAAGCTGCCATCACCTCACCAGGAATTTCCTGTAATGTATAAACACTTGACTTCACGCTAACCTTCCCTCCTGCCTCTCCCACATCCTTGCATGCATATCAATGACTGCTGAAAAGGGCACTGCTGTGTACCAAGTCCTAGTCAACAGCCCAAATTGATCAAGGCCTAAGGATTACTGCAGCACTGACTGCTAATCAATAGATATTGAGTGCAATCCCCTGCTCTAAATTCAATAGGGTTAATAAGTGTCTACAGAAAACAATGGTCTGAAACACAATCTCCCATTCAGTGAGGGAGGGGAGGTAGAAATGTTTGCTTCAGCAGCTGCAGATAAAACCTGTGGGAGGCAAAGCTTTAGCTTTTACCCAAATTTGGCCTGAAGCATTCTTGATTTGCTAAGTGTGCTGTGCATTAGAGACAGCTTTGCTGCTGACAAGAGAAATACCACATATGATGACATGTTTCTGAGCTCCCAAAAGTCTTTGTTTGATCTCTTTTACGCAGAGATGGCATGTGAAGCTCCTTATGGTCCCATCTATTAGACCTTTGGTTTTGCTTTTTATGCTTCATATACAAGACTAAGCACATGCAGGATGGAGGAAAGGAATTTAACTTAATAGCTGGCCAAATGCCCTTTTCTTTTTTAAATAGGCAGCGATGCTGTCTTGAGATGAAAGGTGAGACTTAAACAGAGAAGCAAAACTACTTCTAAAAGGTCTGAATTTCTAATAACTTTGCTTGATGGTGAAAAACGAAGCCAATCCCATCCCCCAGTTTTACATGATTCACGGAGTGAACTTTTAGTACAATTCAAGATCCTGAGTGAAAAACCTAGTGCTGAGAGACAGTGTGCCAAGCTATCTGACTAAGCTGGGCTAGTCAGCCAAGTTCAGTATCTGCTAGCTGATGATGAATGGTGACGTCTCAGTGCTTGCTCAACATCTGTCTGCCTACTTCGCTTCTAATTGCACACCCGTGGATAACTGGGAAGAGGGGTACGCTAGAGTTCACTGGAGCAGTATAACGTGACCTATGCACGAGTGTGAAGGATTAGGTAGGTATGTCTGTGTTGTGTATTCAAACACACCTTCAACAGATATCCGGCTTGCTACAGGTGGGCATGCCCGGTTCAGGATTATTGGCTGTCTAAACCTCTTTGTGGTAATGCATGAGGGTATGCTGTTGCTTGTCACTGTGGTTTTACTGAATTACTCAGTGGGAGGAGTCAGCGGAAATGCTTCTTCTTATCAGCCAGAAGAGCTGCACTTGCTAACAGATTATGGAATATGAAGATAGGTGTACCATGACATGTCTTCCACAGATACCACTCTTCCGCAGATTAAGACAAATACACCACACTATCTGCTGACGTATGTAACTGTCGCACAACACTTTAAAGCAGAGAAACAGCATTGATTTATTTTTTCTTAGAGTTGTCTGTCATTTTCCTTTTCTGTTATTTTCCCTGTTTTTCATAATTTGATGGGGATTCAGTTAATGCTACTTTTAAATGACAACTTCTGTATTATTTAGGTAGAACTCCATTCCCCTGTGTTGGCTTAAAACTAGAGAACACACTTGGTATTCCTTTATTTCTGCTGTGCTGTATTTTTTCCATCAGTATAGTAGCATTAACAGTCTCAAAATACAGGCAAGGGAAACATGTAGTATGAAATGGGGTTTGCTAAAACAAGACCCTCTATTATCCTATTAACCTATGTTACAAAATCATAGGCAACAGGGTAAAGGGACTTCAAGAGGTTGTTTAGTACCCTCCCCTTCACCTCGTATGCCTTTCATCTCATCCCTTTCCTACAGCCTTTCACCCCTTCCTTTTTTACCTGTTACCTCTTTCTTTATTTTCTTTGTCTGATCCTCTGTTGTGTCTTATTTAAGCTTTGGGCTGTACATATCAAAACAGGCACACAAGAAATCCTGACTTACAGAGGTAGCCCCTCTGACTGTAATGGTAGCACACAACTGTGTCTCTAGTTTGTAAATTAATGGGGAGACAGGTTTCATCTATGCTTAATTCCCAATGCATAATCCTTGCTGTGGAGTTATAACAACATGGAGTTACAGTAAAACAATGATGACAGATTTATAATACTGGTTTTAAGACTTTTGGTTTGCCAGTGTAACTCTGACTCTGTAAGAACACAGTTTGGTACTATGGGGAATCAGGGCCCGTGTATCCCAAGACAAATGACTTCCAAATTGGAACACAGCTATGGACTCAGGCTCCATTGTGAGGGTTAATTTTGTTTCACTCAGAAATAATTATTGCTGGCTTATCTAAAGTAGCAGAAGCTTGGAACAGGAGAGTACTTCACTCCTCCTGGCACAAAGACAGTTGTGATAATGTAAGTTATATAAAAGGTGCCAAGCTAAAACAGGGGGGAAAATAAAACCATCAACAGAACAGTGACTTTAGCCACCTTCCCACTGTCCAGATTATTCTTCTTAATTTATTACATTTATATTGTCTTTCTATTCTGACCAGTAGCTTCAGAAAATCTTACATTGCAGCTTCCCACCAGAGAAGAAACCAGTGACCTAAAAGGGTGGTATATTTTTAATGACAATTATTAAAATTTCATGAAATGTGTTAGTCCTTGAAAAGCAGAAATGGCCTGCAGCAAGGAATCCTCCCTCAGGGAACTCAGCCCAAAAGCTAATACGCAGTTCCCAGTCAGCATTAATACAGATTCTTCCTGTTTGCCCCAGAAATTCTCTGCTTAAAATTACATGAAAACACCACACACATGAAGAACATGGCAACGTTTATGGAAGGAGTAAATGTTGAAATGTTGGGATACACTCCTGTGTGTGACTGTGCCACCTGCCAGCTCTTGTACTGTTGTGGGTACCTCGCGATCCCACCTGGAGCTCAGGACTGATTAACAGACAGGTATCTAGCTGGGGTAAGGACTGAATCATTACATGATTAAAGAGGCGACATTATAAAGCAGGATTAAAGATTTAGGAGGAGTACAGAGTGTTCCTGGGAGATAAATGTCCCAGAGCCATTCATCTGGGTATCAGGAAGTAAGAAAAGACAATGGTAGTGGAAATAAGGGGCAGCCCATCGGCTACTAGTTTAGTCCTAAGCATCTTGCTCGGGAAGACAAATAGTTGTCAACACACAGAGGAATGAAAATCAAGTCTTAGTGAGACTATATTGAACAGTTTGGCAGACCAGCCAGGATCTGAAGGATGGTATTATCGTCTTGCCTAGCCAGGTTTACCTCAACTAGCCACTCTCAGTCTACTCTTTGTAAAACACCCACAACCAGATCAATTGGTCACTAAAAAATAAAAAAAAAAAAGGCAACCCAAGCCACCTACATTTCTGGAGGTTTGGTCTTATCTTTCCACTCTAGGCAGACTGGAAGCTATTGTGCGGGTCCTCACATTTCCATTCCACATTGAAGCATTGGCTTAAGATAATTACCCCCAAGATTTGTTCTTTCTTCTTTGTTTAACCCCTTTACTACCTTTCCGATACACCTGTACTCAAGAATATAGGGTTTTGGAGTTTTACCATGTGGTGGCAGTGATGAACTGATGTTACCTATCTCTACAAATCCTGTTGATATAGCAATAACAATAAAGAATGTAGGCAAACAGGTTAGTCCTTCAGGGCTCAATTTTTAAAGCTGTGCATAGGGATTTAGTATGATATTAATTGGAACTGCTCGGTCAAATCCTTCAGCAATGCTTTGACAATTTATCCTGGACTAGTGAGGGTTCAGCTCCAGCCCTGAACTTTGCATAATTTTTCAATAAGTTATAGCAAAGAAGACTGGAATATATTCTGAATATATTATGGGTGTATAATAGTCACAGTGAAGGCTGCCCTTGTGCATTTCTCAGTCACTTCCCTCAAGATGTGAAAACAGTTTCAAAAGAAAAAATTATTACACCAACCTTATAAATGGACAATTTAGTGTACGTTCTGTGTATACACTGCATATATTGTAATTACATATAGAATTTTTTGTCACTATTTTGATTCTAGAAATTAATTTCTCAGCTAAGTTGGAGAATAATAGCTCTATTCAAATAATGGATACCTGCAATTTTCTTTGAATACCTTATCTTGCAACTAAAGCACAAAATGTGTAGAATAGAAGTGTCAGTGTGGAAGATGGAGTTCCTCAGGAGTTCCACATAATATGTTACACTATCCTGAATTTAAAGTTAATTTAAAATCTTTGGGT
The DNA here is from genome assembly GCF_000699145.1 of Aptenodytes forsteri. Taxonomy (NCBI): domain Eukaryota; kingdom Metazoa; phylum Chordata; class Aves; order Sphenisciformes; family Spheniscidae; genus Aptenodytes; species Aptenodytes forsteri. The sequence goes on from NW_008795017.1 coordinate 6,085,031, forward strand.
TTATTTCTAATTATCAATAAGATTATTTCATTAACCACTGCAGTTCTGGCTTTACAAAATGCTGATCATATTTCACACATTAATGTTGCTATCCCACCTTGACAAATCTTTCATAGGGTTGTGTGCAGCAAATGAGAAACACCCCACTTGCATGAAACCATGATTATTTGCTTGCAGAGACAGATATGAGATGTCCAGAGGGATGAAATCAGCACACAACCCCCAGTAGGGCAGCTTGTTGGGCTGCTACCAGCTCCCATTCCAGCTGCCAGTGATCTGGGGCACCATCGCATATCCCTCTGAAGGTCTGCCAGTGTGGAGGACCACAGGGCTGTAGGCCTTTCATATAATTTAATACAAAAGGTGTGAATAATATTTTTAGTCTCCATCTAGGAAAGCTAAGTTTCAAGGTGTTCTTGTTGCTGCTGCCTCCAGCGCAACCTACTTGTCCTCCCCAGCTCAATGCCTTTGCCATGCTCTGGGATAAAATCTTGCTTGTAGTTCACTTGGAGCTGCACTACTGTACGTGCAAAAGTGTGACCTTCCCATATTGACATGTTGGTGACAACCAGAGAGACATTTGCTTTACAGCTTAGAAGAAAGAAGTGCAGGAACTTCTAGAAAACCACAAAGTCTTTAGGCAGGACTTGACAGGTAGAGCTTGAAACACCAACAAATTTCCCTCTGGAAAAAGTCAATTATTGTCAGTCTTCTTTTCCTTTTATTCTAGCAGGAAAAGTATTTTCACTGAATTTAAAAAAAAAAAAAAAAAAAGAAAAGACAAGCCCCTGGAGAAACACCAGCAAGCTTTAGGAAGATGTGGATCTGGACCATGTTGTCCTGCATAGCTTTGCAGCTTTCCTCTTCGTCCTGCCCAGGCACAGCAACATCTCCTTTTTTTTGTTTTTCCCAGCAGGGCAAAACACTGACAGAAACAAAGTGCAATGTGACTTAAAAGATGAAATGCTTGTCTTCCTCTCTACCCCCTCATTTTGGTAGTAGTTAACTAACTTGTACTATAACCACTGTAATCACAGTGTAGTTACACAGTTCTGCTGATACAGAATATTGTCGGACTTGGAGCCAAGAATTGATTTTTACGTCCCCAGAGACTTCAATTATTGTGTACAAACTCTGCCGACACCAAGACTAGCACTTTTTCTGTGGGAAGAAACAACACAAGTGAAGGCTGTTTCAGGTCCATGAGTGAGCACAGAGCCGAGAGGCAGGGTCCACCAGGGCTAGCAAGGACTCTAGGTTTCTTTACCAGCTCACCCTAAAATACATACTTAAAAGTGGTGCGAGGAGGATACTGTATGAAGTTTATACCCATCTGCTCTTTGATCATGTCCAACCCTAAGCCGTGGTTTCAAAATCTATGCTCTGTTTTGCTGAACACCTCTTTTATTCGGGTAAACCCTGACATCCACACAGCATGAGGAATAACATTGTAGATCTAGTTTTAAGAGAGGCAAGTTTTTCAGGGGAAGGTAGTTTCTGGAAAAAGCAGACAAGCCTTTGGGCACAGACAGTCAAAATTACACCAGTTAGCCTGAAGCCCTAAGGATCTTTTTTCTAAATCCTACCTGCTGCCCCCCACCCGAGCTGCACCCACAAGAGGTGATTTCAAGGCAGGACCCCACCCTACCCCCTGGGAGACACAAGAACTGGTCTCCCAAAGCCACCAGGAGGATTTCTGTGGCTTTTACTGCTGCAGGGGGAAATGTGATCCCCTGACCCTTCCCAGAGATTTGGTAAAAATACACAAAAGGCTGACTGGATCCACCTGTCTGTTTAGCACTTAACCCATTTTTCCACAGTGCTATTGACTGAAACTGATTTACTTGAACAACTTTTCACACAAACATGGCTGTGAACAATTTCACAAAGAGTAAATCATTGCATCCCTCTGCCTTGATCAGGTTGACACATGTCATTCACGTGAAAACCCAAGGCAGATATGGCAGGGTGTGTTTGTATATTTGCCTACTTAATGCCTTTTAAGCTGTCATTTGCTAGTTATCTGGTTCAAATATCTGAACAAATGTAAAGAAAACACTAACCCAAGTCAAAAGTGCAAAATTATTAATCAAGTTGAGCAAACAAATAAATCTTAGTCTGGTGGTTGCCCACAGACACATTTCTAGGACTTGTGCAAATGAAGGCAAGGAGATATACAAGCTTTGTTCCTTATCAGCCCAGTTTATCTCAGTTTCTTGTTTACTCTTCATTAGCTCTCAGCAAAAGATGAAATTGGTTTGCAAAGGATGCACTAGGCCCATCCTGTGCTTTGCTTTTAATTGCTAACACCATTCATTAATCAAACAAAGGATAGCTATGCTTGTAGGTACCACTGGGGAGCTAGCAGGTTTAAGACTACCTAGTTGAGTATGCTGATGTCAACCAGTTTTCCTAATATGCCAGTCAAAGCCACTTCCCCTAATCTGTTGTAAACTGTTGTGACAATCAGAGCGTACGGTGACAGCTGGGAAGTCAGCGTGCCGCGTCCCGCTCGCAGGGGCATGAGGCTTCCCTCACCTCTCCTGGGGAGCCTGGACACATGGCGGACGGAGCCTGGGAACGCTGCAGCCTGCGCGCTTTCACACCCTGCCAGGTTATGGATTTCAATCAATATGTAGTCTCAGTGGCACAGGGGGAAGAAAAAAAAGAAGAAGAAAGCAAGCCTATTCAGGAGTCAGAAGAGCAAGAAGTAATCTGTGCTATGACTTAATATGCATAATGAACAAAATTGCCAGTTTTATGCATGATCTTTAGAAACAAGGAAATAATGTATACTTAAAATATGCATTATTATTTAAGCTCAGTCGTGTCACAGCTCCTTTATCACCCCTCACAGTGTATTCCAGGAATCTCCTAGAAAGAGTACAATTGCTTAAGCGGGTTCATAATTTCTGAAACATTAGTGTTTGGTATCTTTGCACACAATACCCATTACTGTTAATGGAGAGTATGGAGCATTTGCAATAGTGTAAGACTCAAACTGTGGCTAACCTATGACCTCTGCATGCTGGCTCTAGGGATGGCCAAGGTTAGCACACCCTGTTGATGAAAGATCCCCTCCACAAGGTCTTCCCTGGGTAGTGCATTGCTCTTCTACCATACCCCCAGTGCTACAGGAGCATGGTGTACTACCAAAGGAATAGCCAGGACCAGGTTACAAAACGATTCAGGTACTTTGGTCCGCTCCAGCTGCTGATAGGAGCCAGGGCCAGAAATTTATTACAGCCTTCATGGCATTACAGCCTGTAGCTTACATTAGGGACGATGCTGAAACCCACCATCTCAGGCTTTTGACCATCTCCAAACAGAACAGGAGCATTTTAAACAAGTTATGTGAACATTCCTGCTCTAAAAGCTTGGCAAATATATGACTTAATGTATTTGAGCATTAGCTGATGAGTTGCGTGGGATTTCTGTACTCTGAGCTGCCTGGACTGACATCTTAGAAACAAACTCAACCTATGGATTGTTAGGAAAGGTAATTTATTAATAATTCTTTACTTGAAAACACATCGATCTGTATATAACCCCTTTTGGGGAAGAGTAGAAGCAGTATCAGATTAGGAGACTTTTTTATTTCTTTAGTTATCCCTACCTACTTTTTACCCTGGGGGGAAAAAGAAAAGTTATTTATTTTGTCAAAGAGGTATTTCTGAAAGACAGAGAATAAATGGTTGAAATCACTGCATTTTACATTATAAAAGTTGAGCTCCATCATATGATCCATGATGGCAAACATTATTTTTTTCTCTGTGATTACCTTTGTAAGACAGGATGGAAGAAACAAGTGCGTTCCTCACTCTTTTCCTATACAGTCTGGTATTCCAGAAAACTTCAGAGGAAAGGGGTTCAACCTGCATGTAACAAATGGAGTACAAATTAGAGTTTTTCAACATCTAACACTGAGATGTTTACAGGCACAGACTGTATGCTCTTCTACCTCCCTGCTTCTATTGTAAATTAGGTTTAATCAGGGAAGAGCAGCAAACCTGTTTTTCTATCAATCAGTTTAACTCACATCATATCACAGCCAAATCACTCCTTCCTCTGCTAGTTTTCTTGCTTTTTCTAGCAGGAAAAATCTGAAGGTTACTGCTGTTACAAGGTACTGGTGTCACTAGCAATCCATATAACAATATGTACTTCATCTCTTCTCCAACATACGCTATTGGTATTGACCTGATAACTGAGGCAGAGCCTGCATTGTTAACATCCTTCTCATTTGCTGTGGCATTATTTTTGTCTCCCAGACCAGTCTGAAATAAAGAAAGAGAAAATTTAGAAAACAAAGTTACAGTTTTATTTTTAGTTCATGATTGGCAGGGACAGAGTGAGATTTAGCATGTAAAAAGTTTCCCGCCTGAACAGCCAACATCTCAAGCTCTATTTACAGAGCTTCTCGCGTTTTTTCAAGGTCTAGACTCATTTTTAAATAGCTGCGTTCCTACGCAACGCCTGGGAGCACTGGCTTTTCAAAGTGCAGCTGGAGGTCATTTGTTAGGTAGAAGAGTGATAGCTGGCCTGGAAATCTGGGTTGGCAAGTGATACTTGTCATTAACAAACAGACCTGCTACAACGGCAATGGGCTACCAGGAGTATCTTTTACAGTGTCATTCTTGCAACCCAGAGCAACGTCGTAGGCATTTTGCTGCAATGGGTGATCATCCTCTTTGGAAACTCGTCAACTGCTGTACCCATCTAGCTGTCCCAAAAAGTCACTTGCTGTTCTTGCACCTCTTCCAGGAGGTGTCACCTGCCCTATGCTGGTGGAAGCTTCCTTTTCTTTCTCGCTTCCCTCATGAGCTCTTAGAAAGCTGGGAACCTAGGCCGATAAGGGCAGATCTGATCAGACCACCTGATGCCCTCACACCATCTGAATACCTTCCTGTGGTATTTGTTGCCCATGCTCTGGAAGCGAGTGCCCACCATGTTGGGTGCCCGTCTCTCCCTAGTTTCCCTGGGCTGAAGGGCTCCCTGCCTGTGCATGCTGGTGTTGGGGTGCTCACAGGGGACACCCTGGAAGGCCCCTGAGCCACAGCGAAGTAGCACGGTGGTGGCCGACCCAAGCAAAGGAGGCTGGCGGAGGGTGCCCGTGTGGCCCCCGCAGCCCCTCATGGGCCAGGTACTCCCCCAGGAGGGAGCAGGGAGCTCTTTACCCAGTTGCACAAAGCTGGAAGTCTTCAAACTCTCGTCCTGTCACCATAGTCAGGTCTGTATAATTTCTTTCTTGCTTCTGTCTGCCAACCTATCTTTTGCTGTCTTGGTGGTGCCTGTTGCCTTGTTACTGCTATTGGCACTGGTGTTTTATTTCTTATCAGTGCTAGGAGCTGCCTGTTTTCTTTCTGGTTTTATACAGATCTAAATCCTACATTTATCTTTCTTTTATCAGCAGCAAAGCTTGTGGATACTTCTGCCATCAGCCTACACTGAGTTTGGCTCCATATTCACTTGTCCTCCATTTTTAACCCATGTGTAACTTTTACTCTAGTATTTTAAAGCAACAACATTGAGAAATTTGATTTTTGAAGTTTTCATAATAGAGCTGGTTTTTCAGTATAATTTTTCCTTGCTTTTTACTTTTTTTGAAAAAAAAAAGGCTATATCATTAGTGGGATAATTATGAAAAAAAAATTTCAAATGTGATATAAGTGATATAATAAGATATCAGTAACTGCTGAAACCATTTTATTTTATTTTCTAAAAATAGCCAAGACATAGAAGAAAAATACCAAAATGATTGCTATACAAATATGCAAACACTGGTTTGGGAAAAATACATTTTAAAAGTCATATTTATAGCTCTAATGTTTTTCAATTCCAGTAAAAATTCTTTTCATTGTCACTCTGCTTTGAATCTTTGACATGTACAGAGGACTTGGAAGATTGTCTCTCGGTATCAGGGGAGGCTCTTTTTGCTGAACAGTTTGCAGAACAAGAAACTCACCCTCCTTGGCAGCTGCCCGAAGACAGATTGAATGTTGAGGGATGCTTACATAAAGGGAAAGCAAGCACTAGCATAGTGGCTGATAAATCTACTCCTGCCTCCTAAAAACTGCTGAGCTGAGGGAAAAACCACCATCAGAACTGCAGTCCTCAGGAAGGAGAGACAAGTCCCAAATATATAAGATGGTGTTCTTTCACCATCTCTACTTATGGGCTCCAGAATGCCTGTATGACAGCTGGTATTAATGACCCTTCTTTAGCTCATTTCACTTCACTTTTCACAAATGTTTTCCAAGTCTTGTATAGAAAAAAAAAAATCTGTCTCTTATCTAACTTGTTTCTGCAGTCCCTGCCACATGACTGTGTCCATGCTGGTTTCAACCACAGGTGTGATTCTAATAAGAAAATAATGACTCTCATCCTTGTTTTGGTGTCAGTGCTTCATTGTCACCCATGTGAATTCATTATGGGTACATATTTTCTGGAACCTGGGTATGAATCAGCTAAGCAAAATGTTTTAAAGAGATTGCATGGACCAAAGCCGACTCCTTTCCTCCTGAGCTGTGGCTCACCTACAGAGTGGATACCCGATGGAGGCCTCCATCTACCAGGTTACAAATGGAGAAATCTCTCTCCACTGACAGATTCTGCAGTGAGGAGACACCCAACGATATATTCTCTGTTCAAACTTTACTAATTCTTGAACAAGCATCCCAGAAACATCCCACTCCTCCACAGTAACCAAGGAGCTGAGTTTGATGTGGCATTCCTTGGGGATGTGTATCTTCTTGTCCTGCAAGAACTGTAGAGGAATTGTGCTTTGAAGTCCTGACTTGTAAATGGAACATCATGTTCAATTTCCTTTCAACTATTTGTTGGCTAAAGAATTCTTATTTATCATAGATAATTCTAATCTGAATTTCAGTTTTAATCTTTCAGACATCTTTTAGACTTTCTTTTAAAAAATGATCTGTTCCTCTTTAGTTAATGTGGTTATTGGAGTATCTTTTATACTGCCTAATTTAGTTTTCCTTTAATGTATCTGGAAAAGAAGTTGGGGTTTCAGCCTCCCTCAGGAGATCTAAGATTAACTGATTAACAGATAATGTCAGTAATGGAATTTTAAATCCAGCCAGAGGCAATCCAGTCAGGAAAATTTTGATAGTTTTCATTTGGTTTCATATTTATTTAATCTTTGGTTTTGTTTTTCTTCCTTTTTTTGGAGAAGGTTATCAATGAAGTGGTAACTGGTAAGAAGAACTTGTTCAAAGCACCATTGATGTGCTTAAAGAAGCACAACATTCTCAGTAAATTATCTGTATGAGGGAACAAGTGTCTGGAGTTCATCAGCATATGGGTGCTCAGTGTTACTGCCAAGATTAGCACCCACACACATACAGGCTATGTCTACTCTTGTCAGGATATGTCTATTCAAAGAGGCAGGATATATTAACTCCAGGAAAATTTCGTGAGGAGGTGTCAAAACAGCTTCTGTATTGATTTACCTCTTGTTGACTTAGAGCAGAGACAGCATGAACTCATAGTGCTCTGCACCTAAGCAGGTAGATATGTTTATAGACAGTCTGGTCATCAGCAGGGAATGAATGTAACTCTGTTACCACCGGACATATGAATTTTTTAATGGGTTTCAACACAATGCTAGTAATCTGGACAATAAAAAAATTAATAGAGAGGCATAATTATAGGAGCAGTCAATAAGTAGTAATTTTATCACTCTTCCTATACCTATTATATTTGAGGTAGAAATCTATGGATTTCTAAATTCTTTAATATGACCCCAATTCAGGAAAGTACTTAAATCCGTTAAACTTAAAAAGAGCTCAGTTTCATGATTAACTGTTAAAGCTCAGTACTGAACTAAAGCACTAAACCAAATGGGATAGAGGAGCCTCAGCTTAACTGCCTCTCAACATCTATCGCATTTTAAACCTGCGCTTAGTTTAAGATGCTGCTTCACTTGACAACAGGGAACAATGGTAACAAATCAGTCCTCTGCATAGTGACTCTGTTCTATACAACAAAGAAACAGAATATGCTTTAAAGCTGATGTTTCACAAGTGACCACGTATCATTTGTCAGACACAGGTAAAGAGATGTGGAAGGACCCACTTGAAATATAAACTCCCTATTATGTTAAATTTTCCCTTTCAAAACCCAGCTTTGATGAAAACACACTTAAAGCCATGTTACACAATATACTGCAACATAGACGCTGGTTGGAGGTGACAGTTTACTGATCAATTCTGTACAGTCAGCAAAATATATTTCTAAAGGTATTGGTTGAAGCTATAGTTTGGCAGCTGTTTGTGTTGTTATGTTATAAACCAGATTCTGGGTCCAGGCTTCCCTTCCCTGTACCAGCCCTGCACTGCAAAGCCAGAAGAAAGGCTGCCTTCAGTGCACCACTGCTGCAGCCTTTGGGCACAGGGGACCATGATGCTTACATGTGGACTGTGGTATTCATTTCTCCTGGACAGACAGAGGCCACTGGGAGTACGGAAAGTGTGCGCTGATCCCCGCGTGCACATCTGCCTTCCTGAAGGATTGATTTAACCAGTGGCATGTAAAGGAGCCCTCAAAAAAACAAAGAGAAGTTTTACTCTCATAGTCAATTTTCTATCGGGTGAACAAACAAAGAAATCATACAAGAACAACGAAAAGACATGGCATTTCTTCAACATAATGATTTTAGGATTTTTTCTCACAAATGAATGAAACTAATAAACTAGATACAATTGGGAGAATGTGTGTAACTGACTTTAATTAAAAAGGACACCTAGACTTAAGAGGGAACACAAAGTCATATATGATAACCAAATGCTAGTTCTGAATTATCAACATTTTTTTAAAGACTAAAGATATCAATATTTCCACAGTTAAAGCAAATAGTAATGTCTAAATCTTCAAAGTGTCTTGGGAGGTTTGGGAGGCTGATCCAGTTAAAGGTCATATGACTTACATAGTTAAAATCCTGGACCTGACTTTGAAAATATGATTGGGTCAAGGAAGAATAGTGCGGATAAAAGGAGCACTTATACTGAGCTGTTCCTTTTTCACTAGAAGTTTTTTTTTTACACCCCCACCCCTTGTCTTCCTACTTTGTTTCTCTCCCTTGTACACTTCTCCCTCTCAAATAGTAAACATCTTGAAAGTCCTGGCAAGAGAACTTGAGACAGATAAACTATCCATTAAAATTAAGTGGAATGCTTTGATTTTCGCCTAAAGGGGAGGAGGAATCAAGCTCATTTCTGTATCAGAAAAAAGCTTACAGGTAAAAAAGAAACTTAAAAAGGATGCCTCTGGCTACCCAGCCTGTCATTTCAGGTACCTTCCAACACCCACATATTTTGGTCCTCACAAGTGAAGCAGTAAGGTTTTTCCTCAAACAGAAGGCCCCACCTTTCTAGCAGAGATAGTAATCTGGCTAAAGTTATAAAGAGCAGCACAATTACCCCTTCTCTTGGGCCTCAGCTATATTTTACAGGCACGCAGTCAGGTTAGAAACAGTCCAGCAGGCTCACACGATATCAATGCTGGTCGTTGTGTTCCTCTTGTAAATGTGAAAACCAATTACTCGTAAACAAATATGAAATGAAGTCTCAGGGCCTAGAGGGAAGAATCAAAGTTGGCTTTAAAAAAAATGTTTCTAGGACAGGCTTAGGTGAAAAATTTTCCAGTCTCTATCTATGCTTCACACCAGCTATATGTTTTTTGTTTTCTTGGCTGCAACAATTGTCCTTGGTCTGGTGTTTTCTATTCAGGATCAATTTGATTAATTTGTGCTACTGGTGGGAAAGTAGGAGTTGATGACATGATATAAATCTTTTTTACATTGTATAATCTTTTTTAAATTATTTTGTATAGCTGTACATATGTGTGTGTGTGTGAGAATATATATATAAAGCATTGAAAAGTTTTTCAGGGGAGGAATGAAGACTACACTAGCACTGTGATAAACTTAACTTTCTAGAAATTGCCTAGATTGCAATCATCTGAAGATAGCACACATTTGTAACAACAGCAAATTGCAATCATCTGATTGTTCTCAGGTGCTCTTTAGGGATTACATTTGGAGTTCTTGGGCCTATTGCCAGTGGATATATGCCATATCCAGGAGCTTAAAAAAATATAAGCTACAGAAATAGATTGTTGGCTCACTGGCTGACCCAAGGGATAAACCCAAGGGAAAATCAAAACATGCCTAGTTAACTCTTTTATCACAGGACTGTGGGTGCCTCTCAACTTAAAGCCTGATTTGAAGCCCATTGACATAAAAACTGAAGTAACCAGGCTTTGCATAACCAAATAATGACACATCCTGATCAGCCAGAACTGGGGGGGTGTTGTGTGTGTAATTATTTTCATGGAGCAGGAAAAGGGGCTCCCCAAGGATCTGTTGACAGCACCAAGCCAAGTGTGAGCTGCACCTGGAATGGCTGGAGTCTGAAATCAGGTGCTGTTTATTAGCGTTGCCTCATCAAAAAGAGCTTACAGGAGAGTAATTTATTTTGTTTATATTAAACAGTCAACAAGGAAAAGAAGAAAATGTGCTGTTCTGCAGGTCAAAATATTACTTATTACTCTAATAAGCACTTAACTCTTTTTGAGAGAGTAGCATGGGCAGACAAGGGATTTTTTTCTGCAGTGCTTTAAGTCATTCACTTGATTTGTTGCCATTTACTGCAGTTGTGTAATGGCTATAAAACTGGAAAAAACATAAAACATAAAAGAAAGGTGTTGAAGTCAGCCTTAAGGTACTAAATTCCTGACAGCAGCTTGTAAAGCAGTGGAGATTTAGGTGCTGTAAGATGACGCTGGAGGTTGTGGTAGGTGACGGAAGGTGCTGAAGTGATGAGGCTATGACAAACTGGAATTATGCAACTCTGAAAAAAGGACTTGGGCACCTCCTGATCTCTGCTCGTTCCTGGGGGCACCAATGTTTCACAGAAGCTTTTCATTTGACACGAACGGTCTTCAAACATCTAAAATTCCTGTTTCAAGTATGCCCAGAACTACACCTAAATTCAGTGTGAAGCCTGATCTGGTAGGCATTAACAGAGCACTCCTGTCAGAGGCTGAAAACATTAAGAGCCATACAAAATATAGATCAGTTCTTTAAATATAAAAAGTAAAAAACAAACAAACAAACAAAAAAATTGGTGTTGTCCTTTCACACAGTTTTTCAGTGCGGTCTTACTGCCAGCGTCCCTGAGGCTGAGTTGCAGATCTGTTGTGTAGACAGCAAGGAGCTGAGCTGTGCATCAGGCAAGGACTCTGCATCACATATATTTTAAAATGCCTGGTACCTCCCACGTTCAGTAGTTGCATTCCAGTGAGGCATATGTTGAGGAAGCAGGAGACCTTGGTTCAGTCCCTCTCCCTCAGACTGAAGAGACTCGGAGTTTTCATTTCATCTCTCAGGAAGATTTTTCTGTCCACCTGGCTAGAGGCCACAGAGCAACAAAATGCTCTTACTATTGGATCTAATCCACCACAGACTAGCCAATTTAAAATGCATGGCTCCAAAGAATGAGCTTCACTCTTAAGGCTGGTGTATTCAGGTGTATTCAGAGTAATGCTCATTTTGTGTTCCCAAGAGTCCCTGCTCCATGGATTATTTTCCTACGAAAAGCCTGAGATTGCTTGTTAAAGATTCAAGACAAAACTATATCTATTTATATAGCTAAAATACATCTAAAGAAGATGTCAGAAACTGGCTGTCCCTTTTGAATGACAGGGAAAAATGGGAATGATCAGTGACATTTAAAGGTGAGAAATTCAAAAGGGGCAACAGGAAACAGTTTTTGCAGCATGGGGGTTAGACTACCGAGTCTGTAGCCAACAACAGAAATTGGGATCAAAAGTTGGTTATCACAACACTCTCAGAAGGGAGATGAAATCTTGTGCACTGGGATGCAACCTAGAGTTCAGGCCAGATTAGCTGAATGCCCTCATTACTGGATTCCAGTACCTTAAAGTACGTTGTTTGCCACCCTGAAAGGCTGGATGCTAGCCTAGGTAGGGCTGCGATTGTAATGCAGGGTGGTCGTGCCTCTACTCCATTAAAATTCCATCTATTGCTATTATTATAATTCACTGGTGGACTATATATTTATATACTGTACATATTTATACATATATACATATCTATTTAAACATAAATGGAATAGATTAGTTTTATTGTGTCTTGATACTTGATTTCATGAAAAGCACAAGGCAGGCTGTGGTCAGATGCCAGGAATGAGGGGGGAGGGAGTTATAACAGGTATATGAAGTGGGCTAAGAAGGATTTAAACTTTCCCCTTCCTCCCAGTAGCATATCTGAATGCGGTTAGTGATTTCTGTTTCACTACTAGGAACTACTATACATCCTTGGCTTTAACTAGTCCTGTCAAAGTCACTCCTTCCACAGGTTGCTTCCCTTCCTGCTGCACAGGAGCTTAAGGCAATGCTACGCTCTGTCTGATCCTGCATGGCCCCTGCCTGGTTAAGTTAAAAAAGAGTGGGATAGAAATAGAGCTATCACTGAAACTCCTAGTGGATAGGGGCCAATGTATATGCCACATCTTTTTTAAATACAAGTAGATGCGTCTTATAATGCTTTAACTCTCAGCAGCAAGTGTAGCAGCTCATCTGCCCAAATGGAGCTCCATGTCCTGTGGGCAGAGGTGAGATTCAGAAGTTTTTGCGTGATTCAACCTCTCATTTTAGTCATTGAACATAGAATGAATTTCCCTCAGTCCCACTTACTGGATGTTGCTCATATTCCTTGGCTGTGTCAAGTTTCTAAATTTATTTACATCACTATTTTCAATTGCTGTTAACTGACAATTCGTTATTAGCAATGCCTCGTAATAAGCTTGTTCAGATCAAAGGACATGATGTTATTTACATGAGTGAAAAAACACTGGAACTTCAGGAAAGCTTCTTTTTGTAGGACCCTATCCATCTACTGTCAAATTCGATCCTAGTGCAGATACACATACCCATGAATAAGGGACTAATGCACACAGCACTGCTTAAGAGCCTACTCCAAAGCCTACCAAAGTCAGTGACAGTCTCTCCTGTGGCATTAGTGGGCTGCGGATTGAGTTTCAAGTGCCAGCAGTTACTCAAGTTACATATAAGTGCTGGAGCAGGGTCTTTAGTAATACGAATGTTGGTTATTGAGGCCAGAGTTAGGTCCCAGGCTGCCTGCTGAATAATTGAGGTAGAAAAGTGAACTGAAGTCAAGGAGTAAACTTCTGCTTAAAGGACATTACAGTGGGAGAATGGGAGGGTGAAAGTGGAAGTCTGCACAGTATTTTCACCATTAGAGACTGCTGTTTGACTGTCCACATTGTTTACAGGCAGTTTGTCATGCAGTATCTAAAATCAGATCTCTTCCATAGACTAAGCAAAATGAGAGCATCAGCAATGCAATGTATCCATTAATGCTACTCATTGCATTCAGTTTACTAAATCTATTAGAAAAACCTGCCTGACAAAATCCAGTCCATAATAACCACCCTCTTGAAATATATTTACTGTATAGCAATACCAGGAGAACAATTTAATAATAAAAATTATACTGAGAATGATGGTCATTTTTAGCTGATATCTCTAAAGCCAAGGACATTTTGTCACCATTTTAATTTATGATTATGGAGTGGCTAGAGAAACTAAACCTAATTCATGATCTGGGTGAGAATTACTACAAATATATTCCATTACCCTCTACCACCTATGGTCATACTGGTGTTCATAATATGTCATTTTTTTAAAAAAGCACAAAGTCCTCCCTATCCTGAAGTATTGTAGTGGTTCAGCTAAAAGCCAGAAGACCCTAAAAACACAGAATTAAGACAAACGTAACAGCATTACCTCAGTGGCATCTCAGATTCAGTATTATAGTGAAGATAAGAAAATAATATTTTGTATAACAACATCAGAACATGGAGTAAAACTGAATCATTTCTTGGATAGATGAGCTCGCACACTAGAGAGGCTCTTTGTTACTAATTTTTCTTTTAAATTAATACCTGCTTCCTTTGGCTTTTGCAGTGATGTGTATGACACTTAGAAAACTATATCCATCCACATCAATAAACTCTTTAGGTTCAGACAATTGAAGCAATATAGGAGGTAGGGAATGGAGAGGATCAATTCCAAAGCCAGCAAGGCTCGGAGAGTGGAGATAAGTGAATCTAAGTTACTTATCCTGGCTGAAGTAAATTAGCCCAGACGAAGAGATTCATGCTGAATTGAAGAGGGCAGTGTGCAATGGTGGGACCAGCAGGGAGCAATTTTAAGCCTCCATCCTGCCAGCTGCTTTACATGGGTGGTCCCTAAGCATGCCTGGTATGTAATTAACCTGAATGCCTGGGTAGCATCTGTGGCATATACGCTGGTATTGCATGCTACCGTTTCACCCCAGCTTCCCTGCAGGTTTGACAGATGAATGTTGTGTTACAATTAAGGCAGCCTGAAACCAGCCCTATGTTCTTCTGCCTCTCTTTAAAAATAAGGAACACTCTTTTCCATTAGCTGCCAATTAAAACAAAATTTACTTTAGAATAAAAAAAAAAGAGCAGCTCCAGCTGTAAAACACTTGCCTCTATCCCTGAAAAACAGTGTCTAGAGTGGAAGGAGCACAGATTTGTACCCACTGATGCTTGTTATGTAGAACATATTTTCATCACGTTCTTAGAAATCTATTAGGTCTTTGATCTGGCAGATTTCTTAACTGATGATCAGTTTTCACTATATAACTAGTGTTACTGTACTCAGGTGCTTCTAGTTAAGTGCTTAACTAGACCAGGATGTTAGTCTTGCCACACACAGTGTGGGAAGACACTTGCTTCTGCATGAAGTCCCAATGACTACAGTCAATGGTCAATGGGGATTAAAGTCCGCTGACTTGGGACTGAGCAGGACTTAACATTACGCAGACAATTGTTTGCAAAATACATGAAACCCGTTACCTTTCAAGATGAAACAGATTTCCTAAGCCAGGACCATTATTTTACTGGTCATTAGCTATCGTAAGACATTCTCAAGCTGAAAGCACACTGTATATACTGTACAATGTTGACTTTATTACATTCTGGCTCCACTGGTTGTATTACCATTTTAACTACATTTACCATCTTTTCTTAATTTAAAAAGAATCTGTTTCTCATAGTGATGCTGACAGATTGGTTGGCATCATGAAAGTGTTTGATATGTTATCGTAAAATCCTATGACTTGTGAAATGATGTGATTTAACCTACAGTTACCTATGCCAATTTCAATGAGGTCTGATTGACAACAGGCACTTGTGCACAAAGTGAGATACTTCTAATTAGAAGCACTGTAAAATCAGCAAAACAGTGGACACCGTGCTATCACCTTCACTGTTTTGGCTTGGTCCCCTCAATATCTAAGTTGCTGGGAAAGTTACTCCTTCGTCAGAGAAGATTCATGAAGCATATCATGTTGGTAAACTCCTCTTTTTCCAAAACATGTTTTGCAGTGCAATTAATGTGTCTTGGCTGCGCAGCATGGGATAATGGGATTTTCTTGCTGGGAATTCAGAAGGAGTGTTCCTGGAGGACTCTAAGACTATATAGGGAAGAGTTCAGCTCTGCAGACTAAGGCTTGTTGTCTAGTAATGCTATGTCTAATGTTGGCTTGAATCTTTTTGGCTGGAATCAGACTCACAGAGACAATTTCCAGATGCTGGGCCAGAATTTTTTCTACTACTCCAAAGACGGGAGAAAGGGGAATCCACTTATCTGCATCCCAGATTGCTTAAGCCAAGCACCAAGCAAGAAAGATCAGCCCTTTGGGTCTTCCCAAATTTCCTCAGGGACTTAAGCATGTCCTTTGGCACAGGAAGAGCAGGGTCTGTTTGCCCATGGCCTGAAAGACTTATTCCTGACTGAAGCTGAAGTGTTCTGGCATGCTGCAGCTGCATGGGAGAGAAACAAAGTCCACCTTAAAGCATGAGCTTACCTATGCTGCTTTTACTTACCCTTTCCAAACTATAAGGGCTTGCCAGCTATTATGTGCATAGTTTTGTAATTTTCTGGTCAGCATATGGATTTACATTCTACGGTGTGTGTACTACATGCTGCTCCCTGACGTTGGGTAAGATCACAGCCTTCCCGCTGGAGGCATCCACCATGCTGCAGCATGCAGGCATGCAAAGTGCCTGCCTGCATGTATAGTCTGTTGGCCCTGGTGAAGGTAAGTCATGGTGATAGCACAGCACAGAGCTTTCGCCAATGATTGACTTTTCTTCTTAGAGATATAGTGGAGTATCTCCATGGGGGTGGCAGTGCAGTGTCAGGGGGCTGGAGCTAGCTTCAAACGAGTTCACTTTGGTACTGACAATAGCTCCGTGTGACACTTCTCTCCTGGGTAAATTATGCAGCTGTCTGCAATATATATGTACTCTGTAGAACTGAGGCTGTCTGTTTGCCCTGTTTTCTCCTATTAATATTCCTCCTGCAATAATTCCTTCCCCTCCACGCCCCTAAATTATATTTCCTTTTGCTTTTTTTTCTGAAGAAAGAAGCATTTTATCCAATTTTGTACTGCTAGAAAATAGAGCAGGCTTCATTTTCCAAAACCCCTTCTTTTTCTCTTCCTCTCCCAGGATTTTCAATTCACACTTTAAGAAAGATTCATGTCTTCTGAGAAAGAAATTACTGGAGTTTGAGGTGTTTTCCCCCATTTTTTCTTTTAGTCTTTCAAGGTGGGGAAAAGAGTGGTCCTCTAAAGTAAGTATATCCCATTATGGCTGGCTAAAATGTATATTTGTTTCCTAATAGTTTAAGAAGCTGAAATAAAAGCCTCAAGAATCCTTGTCTGGCTTTTATTACAATATCTTTTTCTTAAGCAACTGTGGAAATACTTTATTTTAAATCACATCTCTAATGAAAGAGATGAAATAAAGTACAACCTCTTGTACTTTTGTAGACTCTGCACATCAAAACCAATTCTGCATTGGTTCTTTTTTATAATAAGTTGGGTTTTTTTTCCTCCTGCCATAGCCATTTGCTGTTAAGATGTGACACTTTCCATGGCTGTTTTGCATCTTGATTTAGTTGAGAATGACTGTTGCTCTCTTGGATGCTGTCCGCATAATTAATGTCTCCTATCAGTCTCTAGCAGAAAGAAGAAAATCTTTTCTATGTCTGATGGAAATGGTTGAGTGGCCCTGTGGGGCCAATTAGATCACCAAATGGCAGTGACATCCTGGAAGAAACCACCATGTTGCATTTTCATCATTCTTTTCAGCTAAGCAGGTTGAAGGATAGGAGGGAGGGAGGGAGTGGGAAGGAAAATGTCAGGGTCGCTGATCAGAGCAATAAACTGGCATATAGACCACATCTTATTTCCCAGTTGGAGGTGCTGACATGACATCTCTCACTTTTTCAACTTCGTTTCTTTCTGGCTAAGTAAATATATTTCACCACTGTTTTGAAAGCGCAGTGTCTCGATGACAGTCTGAATCTATACCATTTAATTCTAGCATTTCCTGTGTCTCTTGACAGCAAGCAGACAGAAAGTACAGCTTGGGGTAAATGACATTTCTGGCCAATTCCAGTTGTAGTGCTTTTTAATCAGAACATTTGAGACAGCATCCAGGGCTGTAGTCAAGTTGTTTAGGGTTCTCTTTTCTCATTCTATCGTGTAAGAGTGTGACGCTTTTTATAGCATTACTGTTATTCCTGGCTTTAGTGATAAGACATTTAGTAGAATTATCAGTTATTTCAAGAAAGCTTTAAAATTCAAAACCATTTAAAATTTTAAGTTGGATCCTGAAACCATCTGTATAGCATAGTGGTAATAATCTTTAAGTGCAATAAGTTTGTAAGTGATATGCATGTCATGTTGTTAAAACGAATGTCTGTGTTGCCTTGACATTTATAAATGCTAAAACCTTTACTTTACCTTGCTATTCAATTCACAGCAGGAGACATTATTTAAAACTGTAACCTTCTCATGCTTATAGATTATGGCTTAATTTTATTAGTCTTCTTTATATAAAAAGAACCTCACAGTCATCACCATTTCTCCAGTGTCAAGGAGCACAATTGTAAGTTGACGTATGACTGTAAGTTATAAGGAGAGCTAATATGGAGAAATTGAGCTTATAAACACATACTTCTGATGCTGTTCTTAAATATCAGCTTAAGAAGTGTATCAATAGAAAAGAGAGATGACATTTCATTAAAAGGACGATCCCAGTGTTGTAAGTAACAATTGTTTGATTAATTTCATATTAATTCCTCTTAACTAACACAAATTATCAAGCTGTATTTTTTCCAAGATTTTCTCAAGATGGGTAGGCCAAAAATGACTCTCCATGTAGCAATTTCACATGCCGAAGACCAGATTGTTTTTGTATATGAAGTGCTACCCCTCACACACATGCTGTGCACATGTGTGCTCATCATACAAGGCAGCATTGTACTGAAAGTTAACTCTACTTAACAGTCTACTGGGAGACATGGGACATCCTTCACCTCAGGGGACCTGGATTCAATGGAAGACCCCAAACAGTCCGTGTGGATGTGTCAGTACTGAGGTCATAGATGCAGCTTGAATCCAGAGTAAGACAAGTGAGTATATGACAGACCTCATATGCTTAGGACATAGGAGCCCACAGGGACCTTAGCAAGGTACTGAGGTCACTTGCTCCTGTCACTCCATCCTCACTCCATTTCCTACCTGTGAAGCTCTCAGGTATCTGCCTGCTGGGGTTGCAAATCTGGTGTGGTGTAACCTTATTGTTCTCCCAGTCTTGTCCCTCTTTATCATTCACTTTGCAGGCTAGCATAAAGTCAGCAAATTCTAGAGTTTTTCCTAGAGAAAGGGCCAAATGTGGCAGAACTGCCATGTAACAGGAACATGCTACAGCTTACAGAAGGAAAAAGATTAATGGTTAATTGGCAAGACTGTCTTAATTACTGATTCAAAGGATTTTGTACATGATGGTTGTGCCTCATTGTGTGGGAGCTCCTCAGGCTCCCCATCCCCAGTTGCCCAGACTGAGGAACCAGCAGGAGGGTACCTGCTCCCTTCTCACTGAGTCCCCTCAGAGGTGGCTGTGTGTGCCCAGCTCCCATCCCTGCACAAAGCCACACCGTCCAGGCTTCACGTGGAGGGGCCAGGGCCATGGGATGTACAGCAGAGCGTAATCACATCTGTATATATTTTATTCCAGGCTAGGACCTCTGTATATAGAGGCCTGTCTATATACAGAGGTCCTAGACAAGACAGCCTCTGTAAGTTAAGAAAATCTCTGCAAGTTTCAACATTTGCAACTCTCTGTTGACAGGAATTAAAAAGTTGAGAGAAGTAAAAGCTCAAAGAGAAACCTTAAAAGGATTCTTGGATACAGATGCAGCTCTTAGGGGCCATGGGATCTTGATAACCCTCAGTAAAATCTCTCTTCTTTTCCTCTTGCACTGAATGCAAACAGCACGTGCTAGCTCCTCGCCTGGCACCACAACACACTGGGACAGAAAGTGTCCTTTGCAGTAGCCCACAGTGGGGATTTCACTGGCTATCCTCAAAGCTGCAGAGACACACTTGCGGCAACTCTGCCTAAGCACAAAAGGCAGCACGCAGGAGAAAATTAGATGGTCCTGACACCCCAGCTGTCCTGACATTTCATTCATGGTGAGAATTCATGGCATAAGTTTGTGGTTTCACACTCTTTTTAATGATGAAGTTGAACAAAATAGGGTTTTTTTGTGCTGAAAAACATGTTACAGAACTCTGTACATTCAGCCACCTGCACAGTAACCTCCAGTGGGTTTTTGCTGGCTGTCCCCAAGCTCACAAGCTGGTGCCTGGCAGCTTGGGATGCGTGCAAAGTGGTCATACTGGAGCAAGTGACAAGATCAGTCACAAGGTAACATCCATTTTTTCTGTTTTTCAGCAGGCAGCAGCTACATATACTCATCTTGTTAGTATTCTCTATATAATGAATAACTTATACTGCTCTTGCCTTGTAAGATATTGTTCTCTCAAATTTCCATTGTGTTATACAGGTATGCGCAAAACCACACTCCTACAACAGAATTTTCAGTTTGGATCTCTCCAAAGACAAAATGCATTAGATCCACCATTGCTTAGATAATTTGTTGTGGATATAAACCTTAAAAATAATCACCTTCAAAATTGCAATCTGTTTCATAAAAAGCCCCTTTTTTCCATGTTGACTGCTCTTGAAGTAGATAGATATATCACTGAAATAGTTAATGCTCGTATGATTTTTTTCCAGTGTAATAGTTTTGGGGTCACTTAAAAATCACTGGAAATGTAACCTCTTGCACTTCCTGTAAAACACTGAACTCCGGATGATAATCAAGACCTCTAGAAAATTGTGAGCTGCATAAAAATTGCAGATTTTGCAATTTTCTGACTGCTGTGTAATTTTCTGGCACATTTAAATGTGTGTTTGGTTCAGTGCCAGGCTCCTTCCTCCCCCAGACACCCTAAAATTAACTAGGAGCTTTGGGAATTTCATCCGTCAGACAGAGACAGAAGTGTCCAATCAGCCTGAGGAAGCATGGCTGACCAGTGCTGACCCAAATCCCTTCTGAAAGAAGTAAGGAAGGAGACAGAGACAGATGAGGAAAAGTCTAGCAGAGAAAGGAGAGGGAGGATAAGATCAGAAGAGGAGCAAGAAAAGCTCTGGAGAAAGGCTGAAAAAGCAAACTTGTAGGAGAAAGAAAGCAGCAGAAACGCTTGGAAGAATGGTTTGTACTTCCCTTATAAAGTTTTTTTGGTGCAGCTTCAGTTGGAGATTGGGAATGGGAAAAATTGTATGCTAAAAACTCTAGAGTTTCTTCTCAGAAAGCTAAAGCAGAGTGCACACTTTTTCTGGCTGGGTTAAGGAAGTGCTGAGATGCTTCAGAAATGTATGAAGCATTGAATTTGCACAGTGAATGTTGAGGCCACAGTGAATTTACAGCTGAACTCTGCAAAAGTGATGAAAGCTGGGAGATGATGCCTGGATCAGGGACAGCCTTGATGCTGTGTCATGGAACAGGAAGAGAGCCTGGGCATCCCATGCCAGTGCAGCATCTTAATCACCACATCACCCACACTGCACAGCTCATTGTCTTTCTATTCTTATTTTATTGTTCTCTAAGACCTTTAGGTGTCATGAAGCAACACAAAATGGTTTATATAGCCTGCATTTGTCCCACACATCTACCTAACTTCCTCCTCTTTGATATGCCATCATTCGTAGCAACTGTGCCTCAGTCAAAAACAAAAAATCATCAGTCCTTGAAGCTCAGCTCAGCACCCACTGGAGAAATAGCACCTCATGGAATGTATTGCTGTGACTAATCAGCACTAGCAGTACAAGGCTTACAGTCTTCAGAAGCAGCTTTTTAAAAGTCCTGAAGAACAGGGAAGTATTTTAAATAGGGAAGGAAAAAGGTTAAAAGGCAGGAGCAGGAGTTCATTGGAAAGGGTCAAGGAAGAAATTACAGACTCTAGACATATTACGTGACTCTGTATGTAGCCTGTGGTCTTAGGACTGGGTACTTTGACCAGGACCACTGTCAGGAGTGTTTCTTGTTACGTCAATACAGTAGTTTTGTGCTTGGTATTTGGCGTTAGACATTTAATCTCACATCAATAGAAACTTTATGTAGAGTAACACTATTCTCAGGTCGAGAAATCACGACCAGGTTTTAGAAAATGTACTTTATGATTACAGGCACAAGTGATTTTGAGATTGCTCCAAAAACTGACTCATTCCGAGTTTAAATCAAGATTAGTAGGTTGAACAAAACATGGGAGATTTTCTCTAATGCTGCTGTGGGATGTGTGGATAAATCCTCAATTCTCTATGAATATCTATGCTTTCTGTCAAGACTAGTATATTCTGAACCAAAAGTGCTGTGCTTGTTTAAAAAACATGATTAGAATCTGTACACCAAATACACCACATAATCGCTGTATACATGCAAGCAAATAAAATGCTCTATCTTTTCTGGAAATTATGCACTCCCTGGTATTATAAAACTTTCTGACCTCAATGGTGGCATGAAAGGTAGTTCTAAATAGCCTCACAGAAATACAGCATTAAAAAGAAACCTAAAAAAAAAATAAAACACTTTGAGGTCATAACAAAATAGACTAAAACATATGTTAGAAACAACAGGCAAGCTTCAAATCCTTTGAGATTCTGAGATTCAAGCACTCATGGTTTCATATACTTATCTTAACACTTTCTCAATTTTGTAAATCTCATGAGGACAAGATCTCATGAAATATTCTGTTATTATATTTCCAGTTTGGTTAGACATATGGCACAGCATGAACAGCTTTCCCTCCAGTGTTTGGTTTCTGTTACTCAGCCATGAAATACACAGTAAAATGACACTTCCTTCAAACTGCAATGCTTAAAAAAGTTTTTATTCTGATTCCAGTTGTGCTTTGGGTCTGATATGGTTTTCATTCCAAGATGAGAAGACTAATGAATTGTAGCATGTGATGTACATAATCCAAGATATTTCATCTTTAAAAAATATCTATCATTGAAAGTCACTGGTGCTACACATTTGCAGAAGATGAACATTTGTCCCTATGCAAAACAGTTCCTTTATCTTCCTTCACAAGGTCTTACTTCTAACTGTTGTTTTTAACCCAAGTGGTTAAAGACCAACTATGTGCCTCAGGCTCCTCGCTTCCTTCTTTCCTTCCTTAAGTTTCAAATGGCTGAGTGATTTCCAAGAATGAAGCGAGGAAAAGAACGATTGACCCATTCTTTCAGTTTGGGCAGTTGTTTGGTTGAGGTCAGTGAAGATACAATATTCTGCACCTTGCTTTGCTCCTGCCGCAGCAGTGGGGAAAGGAATCTGCCCGCCTGATGCCTGCAGCTGGGAAAGGCACATGCACGCTTGCTCTGGAGGCATGGTGACATGTAGTCCGAAGAGCTAAACTGTAAATTTGCACGTTTAGCACAGACAGTATACACTGAATTTAGCTGAAAACTTCAACCAGTCCATGCATAAAATGACATCTTTGACATCCGCACAACATACACCTCCACTGCCAATTTTTGGGTCCCTGTTTCAAAGCACTCTATTGATAGAGCTTCTTAATAAAACAGTTGTAAGAATTTCTTAGTGTGGACACAACTATATGTATTACCTTTACCCTGGTCTCAAAACCTTATCTAGAGCATTTTGTCAAAATTAAAAAATAAATTAAATAAGTCTAAGGCAGACATCTAATATGGAAAATTTCATCCGGATTATTAAAATTTAACAAAATTACAAATACTTGAAACATGGTTTTCTAACTGACAGTGTTGAGCAAACTTGACTACAGTTAAAGATATTGTTATGGCTGTTAATGCCAGAATATGTATGCAGAAACCTACACAGCATCTAAATTTAATGCTTTCATAGCAAAAAGCATCAAACATTTCCTAACTAATAGTGATTTCACTTATGCATATCAAGTAAGGTAAGATCTTTCATACCACACCAGCCAGGAAAATCTTTCTCAAATCTTTTTCATGAAAGTAAATTTCATGAAAGTAATTTTCTAGTTATAAGGTTCTAAAAGAGTAATTTTTTTTCAAAAAATATTCTTATGAAAATAATAGAAGAGTAAAAATAAAAATACCCTTGAATATTTCCTTTCATGTAAACCTGTGGTTCAGTTTTACTAGCATGGGTTTCTAGCAACACTGCCTATTTTTGGCCTCACCTTGAGAAGCTGTCAGATTCTCACTTGCTAAATGTTCTTGGAGGTCTCTCAGCTTGTTAGCTGTGTTCTGCGACTTCACAGGTCTAGCTTTGCAGTGACTACAGACATCACGGTGACTGTAACTCCCATGTCATACTAAAATACTTAGAGAATATCCATGCACTGCTGAACTTGTGTTTACAGCTTTTTCCTTCATCCAGAAATTGTTTATGAGAAAGCTTATATTTGGTCTTTCTATGCTAAAACAGTGGAACACAACCCACAAAGGCTCTGTGTCAAAGCTCTTTCTAAACAGAGGAATCCTCCTTTCTCTCCTATGGTGTCTCCAAGTACATTTTCCTGGAGTCAGTTTAAACTATACTCCAAGGAGTTCCTGCACTAATGGAAACGCTGCATATCTCTCCTTGGCCTGCACTGGATGTATGTTTCTATGTTATGTAAATGTATTTTATTCCAAAGGATCAAAAAGAGGCTTGGAAGCATTTATTTGAGCTTTCTGCGAGCAGATGAAGAGAAAATTATTAGCAGGAATGGGGTGGGGATGGTCAGATGGAGGAGCTTCGAATGAATGGTGCCACTGTGTTATGAGCCATGTGCAAAAAAGAGACATGCTGGAGTCTCTGCAAGTTTTAATTTATACAAAATATGGAGGATAAGAAAGAGATTTCTAGATCTTGCCACTCAATGGGTCTAACGTCAAGGATTATAGTTTGCCTGTAAAAGAGTCATATACCCCTTAACAGAGAAAAAAATAAGACCTAGATTAAATGCAGTTTGGATGCAGTCCTATAAAGTATTCACATAAACACACACGGAGGTATAAGACCCTCAACCTCTTCTGTCTCACTTAGCTTCACCATTCTTTCCTCCTTTGAAAGCAGAACCCACCTTTCCAGAGGTCCAGGAAGGTCTAGAGAATGTCCATAGTGAATGCTCATTTTCAGTTACATTTAAATAAAACGAAGATTTATGTAACAGACAGCAGGATATAGTTTCAAAAGTAGACATATTCCTCCCTAGTCTCATATGAATAAAGGTGCACAGAATAATGTATAATAATTCTATATTTATTACAAAAGCTAAATACCTTGTATTTTCAGTATACTTTCCAGATCACTTCTGCATTGATTCCTATTCATTTAATAAGGGTGTTATTCCTGTGAATAGAAAAACTGAACATAAGATTAAAAAAAAAACAAACTAAAACAAAAACAGATGAAACATAGACATATAACTTTTTTGGACTTATATCTATCCATGCTTCTGAGGCCCATAAATTGGAATATTTTCTGCTGCTTTAAAGCTCTCATTTTTTTTTTTTTTTCCTTTATCCTGGCCCCCAATACTTCTTTTCCCAAAAGAGCTAAGTGAACTTACATTTTCTGCCTTACATTAAATTCCATAAAAACTTCCCCATTGTTAAATGAACTGTAAGCCAGCAAGGTACTGAGTTGGAGACTACTTTTTCCTGGCAAAGCAGACAATATAGTGTTCAGCATACAATTAGCATACTTTGATTAAATAACTAGATAAGGCTAACTTGTAGGTCTGCAACCTTCTTACTGCCCATTAAAACTTGGAATGAACTGAAATGTCCAATCTCTGAAGTAATATCTTCCAACAGTGAGAATGAGGGGAAAAAAAGAATATTCAGAGATAAAAATAACTTTATTTTTACAATGGTGCAATCATATTTTGGTCACTGTTGTGGTTAATATCAGCAAATTTGCTGGGGACTTTCAAACCAAACTCAGGGAAAAAGTAAACATAGATAAAAATGCTATGCATTACTTTGTGATTCAGAGCTATACATCATTCACAATATCTTTATAATGCAATACTATTTGGATGTTTCAGCCTGGAAAGAAGCCCAAGTGTTTCCAGGCACTCTAAAAGCATATGAAATTATGATCGGGAACCATATTTAAACCACCTACTCTAAATGTTTAAATTTAAGAGTGAGATGAGTGATCCAGGCTACACAGGCCTGCCAGATCTTGCCTCCACTACAGCTGGTGGGAAAGAAATAGCTGTGACTCCTAATTCAAGCACTAGAGGTGGGATTCATCTCACCTAACTTCTCACACATAAAAACCAGTCATTTAAATCTGGGCTGGCAGCCCTTCTTTCAATGGAGAGAGGGAGACACCTCTGCAGTGTCTCTCCTGCCGTCCCCTGTTTCAGAAGGGGGTGAATTTTTCTCTAGCGGTCCCTATTTCTATTTGGTAAGCTCAGACTTAGGCAAGTCACTCTGGATAAATGACCTGAGATAACTACTCTTTTGGTGGTCAGTCTAAGCGAGAAGTCATGGGTACATCTTGCCACCAGCTCCACAGGGTGCCAAGCCAGTGTCCAGGAGCAGCAAGGTCTGGCCCACAGGGGCATGACAGCCAGGAGCTAGAGTGACAGCCAGGCTGGACAGGCAGGACCTTGCTGTTCCCGGACAATTTAAAAAGTTGATGAGAATCCAGCTTAATGAGTAGATGCGAGAATTTTAAATGACACTTTTAAACCAGTCATTCACGTTTGCATTTAAGGAGTATTTGCCGTATTAGTTTAATACTTCACTGGAAGTCCTGTCTCTTTAACCAAGTATTAGGAAAAATCCTGCCTCTGTGAATCATTTGTGACCTTGTCATCAACTTATATCACAAGATAAAAGTGCAGGGAAGTGAGAAGTCTGCCAAAGTTAACAAACTTTCCTCAGAGATGTTATGACCAAGATGCACTCTAAATAAATAATATCATCTATTTTTGACCTGCTCAGCCTCTGGCCAGCATCTGGGCTTTGGCCCCACCTCTGCTACCAGACAGCACTGCTTGGCTGTGAGTGATCAAGGATGCAAGGCCAGCTTCCCTTTTCCAACAAATCCAGCTGTGGTTATAAACCTGTGGAGAATGGACCGATCAAGCAATCTTCCTACATTCCCAGTTGTCCTGGTTTTGGCTGGGATAGAGTTAATTTCCTTCCTAGTAGCTGGTACAGTGCTGTGTTTTGGATTTAGGATGAGAACAATGTTGATAACACACTGATGTTTTAGTTGTTGCTAAGCAGTGCTTACACTAGTCAAGGACTTTTCAGCTTCCCATGCTCTACCGACTGAGAAGGCTGGAGGTGCACAAGAAGCTGGGAGGGGGCACAGCCAGGACAGCTGACCCAAACTGGCCAAAGGGACATTCCATACCATGTGACGTCATGCTCAGTACATAAACTGGGGAAAGCTGGCCGGGGGAATGGGTCGGCGGGTGGTGAGCAATTGCACTGTGCATCACTTGCTTTGTATATTATTATTATTATTATAGTATATTTCAATTATTAAACTGTTTTTATCTTGACCCACGAGTTTTCTCACTTTTACTCTTCCGATTCTCTCCCCCATCCCACCGGGGTGAGGGGAGAGTGAGTGAGCGGCTGCGTGGTGCTCAGTTGCCGACTGAAGTTAAACCACGACACCAAGTGTTGTTTGACCTCAGCCACATGTGATAAAGTTTTTGGGAGATAAGATTTTAGGGAAAAGCAAATAATTATGTATTCTCTCTGATTACCAGGCTTGTTATATCTTATGGCAAATGCAAGCCAGCAGGTCTTGGATCATAATTTCTTCCTCCAAAATCTACCACATCTTTAATCTCACATGGGTTTCCTTTGGTCTTGCTTGTTCCAGGTGTTTAGGCTCCACTTTGGACAAACCAGTTCATGTATTGAAGTTTGCTGGAGCCCACAGTTTTTGCATCTAATTGTATCAGTCATATGTAAAACAAAAATTTTAATAAAAATAATCAATTCAATAAAAATAAAAATATAAACATTAGTAAACAGTGTAAAACAGTAAACTGAAGCCAAATAAATAAGCAGTAAAGAAAAAGAATGTCAGAGCAGAAAAGAGCAATATCCAAAATCAATAAATCACTGCTTGATGCCTATCACATTTATGCTTTAATGCTCACTTGAACTAGGTTTTGAATTTCTGGAAGGAGAGAGTGGGGGAATAATCTGCGTTATCTCAGGGAAGAACACAATAATTGTCCATGTTATGAGTGGGTTGTGTCCACACTTCTTTCCTCCAAGCTGCTGAAATAACATCTCACAATTACTTAATAATAAAAAAGAATAAAAAGACAATTAGGAAGGAAGATGTTGAGACCCACATTTTATAATTCACGTTATGGATTTCTGGCATGTCTCTTTTTTGTTCTTCCAAGTATTTCAATGGCCAATGAGATTATGGCTTTAAATTTGAGAGGCTTTACAATCATCTTCTTATTTCCATCTCTAACATACTCCTTAATCAGGTATTTTCTCTTGGCTGGTGAATATTCCCCTTCTTATTTGAGTATAAACTTGTGGCTGGAAAAATAAAGGAAGTTCTTATTTTAGTGCTCTATGGAAATGATGGATTAAAAACTTTTATAGTCAAGAGACTCTCCATTTCTGTTGTTTTTATAACCTTTTGGTTTATAATTTTCTAACAGTTTTTTATAATGTACATGTGAATATTTACAATGTGCTAACACTAACTTATTCACCTCAATGTGTTATACTTCTGAACATTCAATACTTCATTAAAATTACAACTGAAAAGGCCAGCTATAAAAATTTACAAATTAGTTGACTTCAGTTGACCTATTTTGCTCATATGGCACCAACAAATGTACTGTCCGTAAAGCCCTCGCTCCCTGAGTAACTACGACAGTCACTTAAAATCTGGATCCTTCGTTAGCAGATTTTGAGTAAAGTTCATATTTCGTTCTGTGTGATGTCACTAATAGTATTTTGTGCTAAGAGACAGCTTCTGAAAATATATTTTGATTAGCCATAGTTGACATTTTCTCCTGTTACAAATGTATGGGTGACAGTGATTTAAGTGAAATCTAAAGGCTCAGTCTGGTCCTGTCTCATCACTGAAGCTGTCACTCATGTACAATGGAGGAACCACACTCTCCAGATGCAGAAGAGTTGTGAATTGCTGTGATTCCTTGTTTTGGTGGAGGTAAAACAACTTATGCCAACTACAGTTCCTTGATCGCAGTCTCTGACCATAAGGTGGCAACTTTTAACCTTGGAATTGCAATAGCATATTTAAAGCTAAAAAACTATATGGAGCCTCATTAAACTTTGGGAAGCTCAATACAAGCACAGCTGTCAGCTCTGATGGCTGTGGCTTCTGAAGATGGTCTAAAGAAGGTCCCTTTTCAGCAACTTAATCTATTGTAGGTCAGAGTAATCAGGAAAAAAATAACCTGATGGCTGAACCTAGCTTATACTGAATGACACTGAACTTCCCACGATAGCTACCATATCTAAGAGGTAACCAACGGATGCAGCAGTTTGTGCAGCAGTTTCTGGTTTCTGCTCCAAGATCTTCTGGGAATTTCTCCTAGGAACTCTTTGAGGAACTTTGAGGTGACTGCTGCCACTGGGAAAGGGTGGCTGCAGTGGGCTGGGATGGCTAGCAAGATCTAGCAGTTTCTAACAAGCTCTGTCAACTGTTCTTGATCAAAGGGTGCTTTCAGTTTTCTGTTTCCAGATAACTCCTGATTTTGGAGGGCCAAGCTCCCTTCCAGGAGGTGCTAGGGAGAGTTCTATAAAACTATTTATGCAGAAGTAGGCACAGAAAGGTATCAGAGGCTCTGCTGTGCACATTGTACATGTGTGGTGATGGTGATGAAGGTGAAGTACTACAGAGCATCGCCCCCTACCACCCACTGGAGCAGCTCTCCCTGGTGTGCCAAAGAGCTCAACTCAAAATGAGCTGCTGAGGGAGGATGAAGCTCTGTGGCCTAGGGCTGCAGGGATGACTGGGTCCTCTTTCTGGGGCTGGGGAGACGGGCTCCTTGCCTGCAAGAGGTATGTACTGAAGAAAGGTCTGTGTAGTCAAGCAAAACAGCTATGGGAGGAAATCAGCAGACAATGCAGCAACAGAGATGTTGAAAAAGACACAGACTGACTCTTCTTCAAGAGGCTGAACCCCTGACTGCGATGAGTGAAGGTGAAGGCTGGAATACTGTGACTTCTTGCTTTAGGAAGATAACTCTTGTTCCATCTGCAAGTCTGCAAATACAGAGGAGGTTCAGTGCCCAGGTAACAGATGAGAGGCTAGGAGCTGTGTCCAGTGAAGCATCTGAGCTGTCTGAGCCTAAGCCTTGCAGCAGCATTAGGAGAAAGCAGAAGTATTAGCTGCGGGAGACTCCCTGCTGCAGGGGACGGAGGCCACCATCTGCTGGTCTGACCTGCTGTCTGAAGATGTTTGCTGCCTGCCAGGCTTTTGGATCCAGGATGCTGTAGAGAGGTTGCCAAAGTTTGTACAGTCCTCAGACTATTTCCCTCTGCTGCTCTTCCATGTGGGCAGCAATGATACTGGCAGGGGAAACCTGGAGTGTAACAAGCATGACTACATTGCACTGGAAGTGAAGGCCAAGGGCATGGGGGCTCAGGTGGCATCTCCTTGATCTTTCCAGTGAGAAGGAAGGGTTTGATGAAAAATGGATGGATTCTGTGGATCAACAACCAGTTGCACAGCCAGTGTTGACAACAGGGGTTTGGCTTTTACACCAGCCTTGGGACCCTCTCTGAGGATTGAGGAAAAGATGGCATCCAGCTGACCAAGTGAAGCAAGTGCCAGGTGGCAAAGGTTCTTTGCCAAAAGACTGGCCGAGCTAGAGAGGAGCGCTTTAAACTAGGGATGAAGGGGCAGGGAGGGGAGATGATGATGATCCACAGTCAATTAAAGAGGTTATGGACTGGATTGGTAAGAGGGTGCAGGGTGACAACAGGAGAGACCTTGAAAGCAGTGAAACAGGGTGGAAAGGGCCCCACCTCAAGCACAGACACAAGTGCTAAGAGGACGACAGAGGGGGGAAGCTCTTGTACCCTTTACAGGGAATCAACACAACTGGAAGCCCCTCTGAAGTGGCTGTGCAGTAACTCCCACAGCATGAGGAACAAACAGGAGTGATTGGAGGTCTGTGTGAGGTTGCAGGGCTATGGTCTCACTGAGATCACAGACAAGTGGTGGGATAGCTCACATGACTGCAGTGCTGCGATGGGGGGTACAGGCTCTTTGGGAATGACAGGGCAGGATGATGATGAGCAGGAGTTGTCCTCAATGCAGGGATGCATAGAGCTCTGCCTGGGCAGAGATGATGACCGAGCTGAGAGCTTATGGGTCAGGATGAACGCCGTAAGAAGAACGGGCGGGGAAGCTCTCGCTGGAGTCAAGAAAAAAAGGAGATTGTACCGCTTGTGGAAGAAGGGGCAGGCGACTCAAGAAGAACAGGGATCTCGTTAGGTCATGCAGAGAGGGAATGAGAAAGGCAAAAGCCCAGCTGGAACACAATCTGGCCGCTGTCGTTAAAGACAACAAA
>NW_008795017.1:6117737-6143751 GCF_000699145.1 Aptenodytes forsteri
GAAGTGGTGGAGTCCCCATCCCTGGAGGTATTTAAAAGACGAGTAGATGAGGCACTTAAGGACATGGTTTCGTGGGCCTGGTGGTGTTGGGTCGACGGTTGGACTCGATGATCTTAGAGGTCTCTTCCAACCTCAATGATTCTATGATTCTACGATTCTATGATTAGCAAGCAGACCAATATGGGTGATATTGTGATGGGCGTGTGCTACAAATCACCTGATCAGGAAGAAGAAAGAAACAAATCTTTCTCAAGCAGACCAATATGGGTGATATTGTGATGGGCGTGTGCTACAAATCACCTGATCAGGAAGAAGAAAGAAACAAATCTTTCTTCAGAAAAATGGAAGAAGCTTCACGTTCACAGGCATTGGTCCTCATAGGGGACATTAACCACCCCAGTATCTGCTGGAGGTACAATACAGTAAGGCATAAACAATCCAGGAGGTTTCTGGAATGATTTGACAGCTTCCTGACAGGTATCTGAGGAGCTGGTGAGAGCAGGTGCTCTGCTGAATCTCCTACTTACAAACAAGGAAGAACTGGTCTTGAGCGTAAAGGTCAGGGGCAGCCTTGACTGCGGTGACCATAAGATGGTGGAGTTCTAAGAACAGAGCAAAAAGGATCACAACCCTGGCCTCCAGGAGAATAGACTTCTGCCTGTTCAGTGATCTGTTTGGAAGAATCCCATAGGGGACAGCCCTGGAGAGAAGAGGGGTCTGGAAGAGCTGGTTGATTTTCAAGGACCAATTTCCCCAAGCTCAAGATTCGTCCATCCTGATGACTGTTCAAGCAAAGGTGGCAGGAGACCTGCATGGATGAGCAAGGAAATCCCCACTAAATTTAAACATAAAAAGGAAGCGAACAGAAGGTGGAAGCAAGGACAGTGCATCCCTGGGAGCAATATGACCCAGAAGGAATACAGAGACACTGTCTGAGCATAGAGGTGAGGTTAGGAAAGCCAAAGCCCATCTGAATCTGGCAAGGGCCACAGAGTGGTGATACTCAAGAGACTAGTCAGACTGGGTCTCACCGTGGTAGGCACCACAAGAACAGAAAGTGTATGCTCTTGAATCTAGGATTGAACAATCTTTAAAAGTTATGGAGAGGTAGGAAAGAAAGAGCTGGAAAAAATATATTCTACTTGGTCATGTGTCGTGTAGGCCCAGATTCCTTGCACATAAACTCGGACTCACCCGGCCCTGGATGCATTGAAATTAGGGGTTGCCTTAAGTTCCCACTACGGTCAGCATGCAGTGGTAGATAGATACTTTCAGAAGGTGGTTCACATTTTGCATAGGCTGGAATGGCCATTTTAACCATTGACAACTGGCAAACCCAATGATGTGTAGGCTCCTATCCCTGATGCCTCTGTTAATTTACAAAAATTAGGATCGATGTATGTCATCTTGGCTGTATTTTTTTAACAAAGGAAGGTAAATAGTGATATCTCTTGGTAATTTCCTTCTGCTGTTTTCAGAAAAAATCATAGGGATGTGGTCATCCTTCACCCACAGAAGGATGTGCACAGAAAAATGAAGAAAAGTACAGCAGCAAAACTGAGTACAAAAGGGATTCAGGGATAAAAAAGAAGAAGAAGAAAAAAGAAAATGTAGATACAGCCAGAGGGAATAGAAAATAGGGTTTCTGTGGGCTCAATCACCTGCAAAAATATAACGCCATCTAAATCACCCTCCCTCTAAATCTTCGACAGGGAAATGGAAAACACTTGCCTCCCTCAGAGAGGATTATGTGTTAAAAGGATGGCAAAGGTGATGATTTCTTCTGCTTTCTCCCACCAGTTAAACTGTGGATTGCACAGCAACGGTCATATTTTACTTCCAGGCTTCTGGATAGCTTGGCTTTGTCTGTCTTCTGCAGCTCAGCATTTCAGAGACATGCTGGAATATCCATGAGACCCCAAAATGTAGGACTCCCAATGCAAGCAGAAGGCTTGGCATGTCGAAAAGTCTAAGAACAAAGCAGCCAACATCCTTTCTCCAGAGACAAAACACATTTTGTCTGTGACATGCTTAGTCTCCATCTGCTCAGGAGAGGGCAAGTTTCCCATATGGCACTGTAGTGGGCTAGTGAGTCACTCTATTGACTCACTCCACAAAATGCACAATTGAATGTTAAGTAACTTAAGTCGGCTTTAATGGGTACAGCATATGTATACTTCATGAATGCAAAATATATAAATTATTCTTATGCCACGCCTTTTTGTGCTGATGGTACTGCATTGGTTATGAACGGATTCCTAATTTTTAATTAATTGAAGTTATGATTCTCTGAATAACTTGCATTTCGAATTATCAGTTTAGAATCAAAATTAGAAGTGCATCCGTTTCTCCCATGTCACCCTCTGGGCAGGCTGGTCCTGCCTGCTCCTGTGGACAGGCTCCAGCTGTACCTCAGCCTTGCTGAGGCGGGAGGGGTCCTGGCCATTTCTGGAGCACCTAAGCGGTCAGCGTAGACACATGCATTGCAATAAATCCAACCGACCATGCACAATTTCAGAAGACGAGGCAAACAAAACAACAACCTGATTCAACTCTGGAAATTTCTCTCCTCTTGTCACTAAATTGTCTGCAAGCAATGGAGAAGAGACGGGCATCTGCCTTTGACACCACAGGTCATGAAAACACTTTGCATACCCTACCTGACTCAGAAAGATTTTTTTTTTTTTTCTTTTTACAAAGAAGCTACAGATGTTGGCTCGAAGGGCGCAGTCTGTCCCCATGCAGAGGTGTGCAGAGGGCTCTGTTGTTCACTCTGGATCAAAGGAAGCTGTGAGGCGCTGCTGGGGAAAATAAGGTTATTTGGGTTGTGAGGGCACCTGCATTTAGTCAATGTTTTGCTCTAGCTTTTTAGTAACAAAATGATGACAGAATTGGGGCTGGGTCAGCGTTTTAGAGAACGGTTGTTTAGTTCAAACTTGAGACAAAAATCCGGTGTCATACAGCCAGTTTCAAGAACAATATCTTGAGTACTGAGAAGCAGTGACTGGGGGAAACTCGGGGAAGGAGGGAATAGATTACTTTCCCCCTGACTCAAGGCCTGACAGTAAATAAGGGAATTTAGCAAAAACAAACAAAAAAATTGTCCTTTTTTATTAAATGAGCACTGAAATATTTTTTTTAGAGAGAAATCTAAAATGACATAGCTATTGCACTTCAGTCATTCAAAACACCTTTTTAATTTATATAAGATATGAGATAATTTCATTTAAAATAAATATTAAGCAGCTGTAATTTCACTAGACCTACAGCGTACACTATATATATCTGTAATTCCCTTGGGCTACTTTATAATGAATATATACATGGTGATGTCCTTTTTGTGTTCCTATTTTTCCCCTGGAAATGCTTTTCTTCAATACCTGCATTATAAAATTGGAAGTCTTTCTGATCTCAATGTCAGAATCTTTTTTTGTTTACAAGTCAAAAATATTGAAGTTTTCTACTTTCAACTTTTCCCCTTTTTAGAAATAGTAGTAATATATATATGTGTGTATAAATACTCTAGAGTGCAGGACAATTCCATTTGTAAGACAGATATACCTCTCGTTCAAAAGTGAAGAATTTGTACTTTGGTTCATTAACACGTCTGCAGTGCTTCCTTTGTAATGAAAATTATACACAAAGGAGTTCTTAAGGAAATAAATAAATTTAGCTTTGATGAACAACTAACTACAACAGACAATAATATTTTTCCAGGTTTTTTTTTTGAGGAATGGACAGAAGACACAAGAACACTTTTTTTTTTCCCTCCAATAAGAGGATTTAAAACATCTCAAGAAAATGACAGAATACTGTGGGCAAAGCATCTAGATTTCACCAGCGCCCACCCTCTCCTTGCCAGTGTGATTTATTGCTGCTGTATTTGTTTCTGCTAAAAAAAGTGTCACACTATGGCTTTTTTTTTTTTTATTCCTTAATTTAAGCTCCATACACAGGTTTTATTGCCACCTGCGGTGGATTCCTATCTATATGTATAGAAAGTTTTTGTTCGGAATACCTGGCACTCATCCTCCCACCCTACTCATTGCAGTCATATTTTGTTGGGCTCCAAAGTGCTGCTCAGCACTGAAAAGTGCTTACAGTTTCACACTCCTATCAGTTTATATAAGGTTCAAGTCAGAAAAATTGAATAAAATATTGAAATAATGAAAGCTGTTTAATTCATAAAATCCACTGTGTTCCAGAAAGTTAGTTATAAGAGTTCTAACTTATATTCTTAAAAAAATAAAAGCATGGAATAGCAAAAAAAACCCCAAACCTGACCCCTCCTGCTAAACAACAACTTTGATCCCTTTTAAGGCTACCAGCCCATCTGTTTTAACCTGCTGTCTCTCTCTGGTTACAAATGGGTAGAGATAAAGGAGGGTAGTGTTCCTCCAGTATCCCTCAGGCTCATGCTTTGGTGACATTTAAGCCACGCAAACTTGTGAGCAGAGCTTTAGAGAATTAAAGGGAAATTAATGCTTGAAAGTTGTCTCTCTAATACAGCAAACCCTTTGCTTATGTTCTGATGAGCTTTTAGAGTCCATCTTGTGTACCAAATGTGGACACTTTTTTTGTTTGCTTGGTTTTGCTCATTTTTTTTTCTATTTTCCTAACTGGCTTCATGTTTCTGATGGGGAAATTAACTTGAAAGTTGTCTCTCTAATACAGCAAACCCTTTGCTTATGTTCTGATGAGCTTTTAGAGTCCATCTTGTGTACCAAATGTGGACACTTTTTTTGTTTGCTTGGTTTTGCTCATTTTTTTTTCTATTTTCCTAACTGGCTTCATGTTTCTGATGCAACAACCTTTGGTCTCCACTTAAAAAAAATCCAAACACCTGACCAAGGCTACACTTTAGGAGGCCTGTTTGGTGGGAAGTGAGTGCTGGAATGTTTCAGCTTTCAAAACTGTAAAGATTCAGATTTATAGTCAGTCTGTTTATACTCTATCATATCACGTGTGGTAGCATAGGCTATCAAAGAAAGAAAGCCTATGGGGCTACTACCATTTCAAATGAAAAATAGTTCTTATGTATGGCATAATGCAGCACAGATGGAAAGTTGTGCTTTTCTGTTTTACTGTTTCTGTACATTACTCAGGCAATAAATACTGGACAAATCAAGCAGTCATTTCTAAGGCTCCATATAACCTATTTTACCAGTATCAGCTGCTATAGCTTTATATCCCCTAGAGAAAAGCTACCTAGGTTCCCAAGTTTTATAAGTCATTTCAAGGAGACCTCACAAATAAAAACGGATGGAAAACATGGCCTGGCTTTTAATAACCGTATAGTTAACTCTGCATTTTCATGTGACAGTCAAAGTTCTCACTAGTGTTCTGCAGCATTTTCATTCTTCAAAGCAGCATTTATTTAATGGCTATTACTTGCTCATTTAATCTGCTGTATTCTAGTGAATTTTGCATCTTTATTTCAAGGGCACAGCACAACAGAAATACACCATAACCGTGTCACTTCAGGTCTGTGTTTCATAAACTGAGAAGCCAAGAAGGGTTATCTAGCATCTAGTGTAGCAGACGTGCTCTGACACTGTCTCTGCAAAGGCAGCCACAAAGGATTCCCAAAGCAGGTTTGCAAAGCCAAGTAGCCTAATGATAATAAAAGCAGCGCCTGGGAAGTGAGGGACACGGGTTTGAGGAGCACTTTCAGCCTTCACTCTGATCCAAAATACCTAAGGTATGATGTGCCTTAGGATAGGAAAGTCTCCCACCCTCTCTCCATCACCTCCTCTTTGGGTTAGAGACCGCAGACAAGGGGTCAGATCCCCCCCCAATGACTCAGCACCTGCCCTGACCACTGGGCTGTTGTGCTGGCAACATGCAGGTTACAGTTTTGATGGATGTTTGTCTATTGCTGAGCTGAAAAAGACCTGTAGGTGAACAAAACCCACCTATTTCTCTAGAGCAGGCACATCTGACTATGGAAAAGTCTTTAAAATTAAGGGCTAAGATATTTTTCAGGAAAAATTTACACCCCCAAAATAAATGCTGAGCAAGCTGCTGCTCTCTAGAATGAGACTCCTCACACATGCTCACAGCCACCACGCTTTGCACAGCAGGGGGAAGCAGTAGTACCAGCATCTCTTCTGCTGCTTATACTGTAACTTATCAATTAAATACTGGCCCCACAATATGGAAAATCAACTTTCTCCAAGCCATTTAAGAGTTCAGATCATATCATCCATATCCAGCAAGGTAGTTACCAAATTTTTTCTTCTTTTTCAAAATACCAGGGATGGACCTGTAATAACAAGATGATAATAAAAGTAAAAAGAAGAAGAATGCCTTAACAATATTCATTTAAACAGAGGAAATAATTATGTATGGGATTCTGTGCTGCAAGATTTTGTTTGTAGGCTGGGGGAAAAAAATCCTAGATATTTGTAAAGAAAAAGTTAGAGCAGCTTTAGGCATATCAAGCCTCCTCTTCCGTGGTACAAGCTGACCTCTGCCCACCTGGGGTTGTCCACCTCCCCGTTTAGCAGTTGTCATATCACTGCTGAAGGCAATTCTGGGGATGAGGATGACAGAGCATTTTCAGCATCTGATAACAATCACTCCCCTAAAAATAATTTTCAGTGAGACAGAAAGTAGTTCTTATGTCATTGCTATATTCCTATGTGATAATTTGAACTTTTTTTTAACCAATAGAACTTACAGTGACTCAGTTTGGAGTGGTGGAAGGCTAATCAGTGACTAAGTATGCATCTTTAGGTTTGTTTGTTTGTTAACATGCTTCATATAATAGATACTATTTTTTTCCCCATTTTCAAAACTATGCATTCCTTATGGATCAATTGTAATTTATTATTTTTATTAATGGATGTTTTTAGAATGCTTGGATTCTTCTTTTCAACTGATTTCCAATATCTAAATTTTAAAACATTTAAACCACAAGACAAGAAGTTCAGAAAAAAACCCTTTAATTACATATTTAGGCAAGTTGTTTTTTGTTTTTTTTTTTTAAAGATAGACTGCAGGATTATACTTCAGGTAACTTCACATCCAAATATGGGTATATAAAGCTAACCTTACTTAAAGTCCATGAGCAGCCTATGGAGGATTAGACATGGCCACAATGGTTACAGCTAAACTAATAAACTAAACAAGGTCAGCACATGGGCCTGAGCACAGTATGAATGCAGTCATTCATACTGGGAAATTTCTGGCACGGTTTTGGTCTCAGCCAATTAGTGTTATCACGGGGACAATCCGGGAGCCAGCTCAGGCCAGGAAACACTCTCTGTGGGCATTTTGAGGAAGGGTTAAGAGAGTTAAGCTGTATAGACATGAGCCTTTCTGCACCATTTGTCCTTAGGGCCAGTGGAGCAGCCCCAGCAGCTTTTATTTACTGCTACAAATGCAGTCAGCAGTGACAGGGGTGACAGGAGTTTCAGGAAGGGGGAGGTTTGGTAGGAAACTGCTGTGCCAGAGAAACCTAACGTGCTCCGAGGTCCACTAAACCCATTTCTGGCTTGAGGTTAAAATACCAGGCATTATTTTGAGAACATAAAAATCCAGGAAATTCAGATACACTTCTTGTGTATCTGAATTGGAGACATTTTGAAAAAGGTTCTGGTTCCCCAGCACAAAAGATTAACTCAGTCTTGGTCAACTTGTGTGGACTAAGGCATTTTCAACCCTAGCTTTAAATTCCCCTTTTTCCCATGTTTGAATCAGAGCATTACTGTTTTGCTTTAATTTAATTAATGTGGAAGAGTAGTTTTATTGTTGTGGTCTGCTATTTTTATTACAATAGCAAAAAATTTTTTTAAAAAGTTATTGTTTCCAAGCTCCTGTAGTTTTTACAAGTAAAAAACCTATAAATGGTGTCTGACTAAAAAACTTGACGTGAATAAGGGAGTCTGAGGCCCTGCCCAGCGAGGTATTGAGCAGCCTTGTGAAAGTTGGGCCAGATGGCTTCGGTAGGGATAAACAAAAAGAGTGAAGAAAGAGCAAGCAGTAAGAACCATTTAAGGACTACAGACACAGGAGAGACTTTGACCCCTGGACCACCTCAAACTGAGGAAATTTTTTTTTTTTGTCAGGAATCATTCTGCAACTCAGAAGAAGAAATGATCATGAGAGATACTCTTACTTAGGGCCTTACTATGCCTTTGTGACTTTTAAAGTCACATTCTTCTCACAATAAGAAATCTTTGGTTTTTTCCCCTTCTGTGTCTCAACTCCTTCTTTGGGAAAAAATCTGTTTCAGTCTCATCCTTACATCATCCTGCCCTAATGCATCCCAGCTGGAGGGACTTCCCCTTCATAATCATCATTTTCCCCAGTTTGGGGCAGATCCATTACCCCTTCTTGACCTGCTTTTCTCCTGTTTTAGTTGAGGTTGGAGTCAGTGCAGGATTTGGGCACCCCCCACCATGTCAGTGCTATAATACTTAGCTTCTGAGTATCCTGAGGCCACAGAACAACGTCCAGAGCTCTGAAATACTTAAAAGGTAAACCAACAAAAAACAGCAATAGGAATTCTGCATGCTGAATGAAGGTCACTTCACTGCTAACAAAGAGAAATATTCAGCACAGAGAGGTAAATTTCCTCTCCTTTCCAGTGCTTGAATACCCCAAGTAAGGGCTTTAGGTAGGCACTTGTATCCCCTCTAGTTCAAAACCTTGTTTTGAAGGAAGACACCTACAGCTGCTACAGAGGACAGATCAGTGTTTCCAAAGTTACTGTTTTGCATCCTTGTTCTGCAGTTTGCACAGAAAAGCCATCAGATAACATGTATCAACATTGCCTGCAGCAGAGACCAGATATCTGGATTACTTCTAATTCAGACTCCTAGGCTTGAGCATTATCTGCTGCTCACTGCTTTCGTTTTGCTGCTTGGAGGGGCAGTCCCACCAGAAGATCAGGGATATGCCTGGCTACAACTAAGAGTGTAAACTTTCTCCTGGGAATGAGGATGCAAGCATCAGCCCCTTCTTAAAACGAAATTTTAAAAAGCTATGCAGAAGGTGACTCCTACAAATACCTGTCGTAATTTGGAATCAAAATCTTTGCTCAAAACCAGGCAGAAAATGGATTTGCGTGCAGGTCATGATTCTCTCATGAATTTTTCACTTCCTGGTGTAAGAGGAAAAGATCTCCCATCTGTTTTTTTGTGGAGGGTGAGGTATGCTGTAAGCACAGCTGAGAAGAAGAGGCAAGGATGTATCTAGCTGGGGAACCTGGTGTATTATCAGCGCATCGGCTCAGCCAAATATGTGAGTATTGGCATATGAGCAAGGTGCTGCAATATGAGTGAGACACATGGTCAAATATTTCTCTGTAGCCCATGACTGATGTTTAAAGATCCATTTCTGGCTAACTTCTAGTAAGAGGATACGTTGCTTGGCTAGAGCAAAGAGCGTTACCCTACAGACAGAAATGGTACACCTCCAAGTAGCTACACATGCTGTGCTGTACAAAGCAGCATCTCTCTTAATCTATGGAATTTTCCTTTGTGGGGGAAGAGACTTCCTGATACAGGGGTTGCAGTAAACTGGGTGGGCAATGGAATAGCAGAGGGGATCCACAATAAAGATTTGGCTAAGCTTTGCACTGTGAAAATGGCTTAGTTGGGCTTAGGGCATGTTTCATTCCCTGCAGCAGGTCTTGCGCCAGCTTTGTTACTGCATTGCCTTGTGGAAAATACTGGAAATAAAAAGACAGATCCTTTGAAAAATGCTTTAGTCAACTTGATGAGACAGAATAAAAGAAGGAGCAAGTTATGATGGATAGGGATAGGGGGTGCTTGCTGACTGCCTGCAGGTCATTCCCAAATCAGTTAGAACAGCTGCAGAGGGAAAATAAAGCAGGTTAAAAATAAACAAAATGTGTTTTCACCCATTGCAATCACTGCCTTTGCCAGGCTTAGCACTGGAGACTGGCTTCCTGGAGTGAAAGAAGAAAGACTTCAGATTACACAAAGGAATATTAATAGAACTGATGGATGAACTTAAGAAAGAAAAAGGACTAAGATGAATATAACTTCCTTTTGGTGAGAACAGATGGGTCATGGAATAGTCTGAGGGGTAACTGATGGGACATTGATGCTAAATTGAACAAAACAGACAATTAGCAGCTGTAGCAAAATCTGGGGGACAGTAAGTAATGCTAAGAGCAGGCCAGTTCTACAGAGTGATCTGGGATTCATTATAAATAGTATTTAGCAACTCACATTTTAATATATTCAACTACAAGGAAATGGGCCACATTTATAGGATAAGATTCTATTTTCGCAATCGGTAACACTGAAGACAATGCAGGGTCACAGTAGTCAACCAACTGAGCACCCGTTTCCAGCACTATTAAGTGCGGAACGAACTCGTGGGAATTTTTGAAGTGGAAACAAGGAAAATTATAAAGCGGTAGTAGTGTGGCTGTCCTTGGCATTAATAAGAGCATTACTGTCAGTTCCGGTGTCTGCGCTAAAGGATATTAGAAAAGGCTGGCAAGAGTTATATGAACCAGTCATGTTCAGGAAAAACATGTTTTCAGCCAGAGGATAAAGAAGTTTGATTTCTTTAGTGTATCCACGGGAGGGTTAAGAGGTGACGTGCTCATAGTGTACAAGTACCGGCTTTGAGAGATTGTTTTCGAGTGAAGAAGGCTTTTTATCCCAACAGACAACATAAAATTTAGTAGCTTGAATTAACATGAAATTTTATATAAAAATAACTTCTTACAGTGGTTAATTATCTAGGCATTTCATGCATTTCTCATCACTTAAGGTCTTCAAAGAAAGACTGGATGGCCTTCTAAAAGACAGCTGCTCTATCTCAACCAGGAGTTATGGGCTTTATTCAGGTATTACCAAGCAATAGTCTCCAGTCAGTGTTGTGTTGGAGGTCAGAGGTAGCAGGGATAACAGTTATTTCTGGCCTTAAAACATAGGTCAGCACTGGGAAAGCTCCAAGTGCATTGCAAACATACAAGTGGTAGCAATTTCTAAGAGTTCTCATCAAGATGTCAGTTGTGCATAATAAGTATCTGCCACCATTGCATTCTAATAACTTTTCAAGGACTTCGTTTTCATTATTTTGCACCTCAGAGATGCAGAATAAGAATCCAGATTTATTTTACACTGAATAGTTCTTCTCTGCTAAAAAGAAAGTGACCCGTGCTTTACCTTTCTGCACAGAATGACACAAGTTTTGTATCAAGTGCATTTCTCACATTATTACATGAAATCTCTTGACTAGCCCTTGCAGGTTCAGGAATGAAGCAGTCTTAAAAACCCTTACAAAAAAAGGAAACCTATAGCCCTATCCTTTGTATTTAATTGGAAGGGAAAAGCATTCTTTTGTCAATCCATCAAGAACCGTGATTTAAACATTAGCTGTTAAACCAGGAAATGACATGAGCTGAGGTGATTATATATTTGCAGGTACCAAATGCTCATCGTTAAATGTAAGGACATACCTAAGGAGCTGTGTAATCTAAATAGCACCAAGTCCTTATGACCATCCACCTGCCCTATTTCTTTCGTATTTGATTTTATTTTTTTAATAAAGCTGATGCCAGAGGTGCTACTTAAGAAGCTCAGGGAGGTGGGAGCAGTGAGTTCCATCAGCTTTATAATAAATGGGTGTGTAAGAGGAAACCAGCCATAGGGCAAGCATTTGGAGGTGAGATATTGAGAACACCTGCTCCTCCCTCAGCAAGCTCGTGATTAAACATTTTACTTAGTGCGGGAACTCAAATGTGTTATGTTAAACTGGGGTCAGAAGGCACAATGTAATTACGGTTATTATTAATATTACAGAGGCCACAATGGATAGAAATCATATTGGGCATGACTATGCGTGAGTGGAAGAGGGAGTAAATCTCCTTGGGGAAGGAATTACATATTGGGTGGAGATGATAAAGAATGTTTTACTGGAATTCTCCAATTCTGTAATACTTAGGTTTCTCTTCAGGAAAAAAAAAAAGTAATCTCTGTGTTCTTCTTCTAACTTCTGTCAGTAAAACACAAAAATAAATAAAAAAAGAAACTCTTAGTTCAGATCAACATTCTTCAATGTGTTCTGATTTCTTGACATGATCTGAATATTTTTGTGTGAGGCAGCTCAATGCTGAAATGTTCCTCAATCTTCCTAAGAAGTTTTGCACCTTTCCTTGAGAAATACCTAAAAAGTATTTCTCATCTCAGGGCTGGATCATCCATGACTGCTTGTGCCTGAAGAGGAATCATGGAACACACACACAGGCCCTAAGTCATGCAACTGGCCTGTGCTTAAGCATCTTTGATAATCCTCAGTCATTTCATGGTGCAAAGTTAAAGCTTCAGTCCCTTATTTTTAAAGCAATTCATGGAGCAAGTCTTAAAGATGAAATTTCATGCATGTTTTACCACAACAGCTGCAC
Organism: Aptenodytes forsteri; assembly: GCF_000699145.1. NCBI lineage: Eukaryota > Metazoa > Chordata > Aves > Sphenisciformes > Spheniscidae > Aptenodytes > Aptenodytes forsteri. The sequence continues at coordinate 6,130,132 of NW_008795017.1, forward strand.
AACTTGGAGCCAGTGCTGCTCACAAAGCCAAGAAGAGTGGGAATTAATGTTCTGGTGTAGTGTTGTGGTTTAACCCTGGCCAGTAGCTAAGCACCACACAGACGCTCGCTCACTTTTACGTAAGTGTGAAAATTTGTGGGTTGAGATAAAGACAATTTAATAGGTAAAGCAAAAGCTGTGCATGCGACCAGAGCAAGATAAGGAATTCGCTCACTACTTCCTGTCGGCAGGCAGATGTTCAGCCATCTCCAGGAAAGCAGGGCTCCATCACACATAATGGTGATTTGAGAAGACAAACGCCATCACTCCGAACATCCCCCCCTTCCTCCTTCTTCCCCCAGCATTTATATGCTGAGCATGACGTCATATGGTATGGAATATCCCTTTGGTCAGCTGGGGTCAGCTGTCCCGGCTGTATCCCCTCCTAGCCTCTTGTGCACCCTCAGCCTACTTGCTGGTGGGGTGGTGTGAGAAGCAGAAAAAGCCTTGACTCTGTGTAAGCCCTGCTCAGCAGTAACGAAAACATCCCTGTGTTATCAACGCTGTTTTCAGCACAAATCCAAAACATAGCCCTATACTGGCTACTATGAAGAAAATTAACTCTATCACAGCAAAAACCTATACATTCTCCATCCCTATTTCATACCATTTACATCATACTCCAGTCCCACACTATCCAATAGATCCTCATTAACCACCACCCCCCTTCCCATCCTTTGTGATACTTTTCCTACACTTATGATACACAGATATCATTCTTTTAGGCTACGGAGCACCTCTGTAAAGTGTCCATAAATGTCCAGAAAATGTCCATTGAGTTCCTTTAGTCCATGACTTTGGGCTCCATCTGTGATGGTGGTCACTCAGGACAGGAGAGGTGGTGTGTTGCATGGAGTTATTGGGCACCAAAGCCAGCTCATGTCAGGCCACTGCTGCACTTGCACTGCTTCTTGTAAGGCTTCTCCTCCATTCATTTGGGTGGTTTATGCTGTAGTACTTCTTATAAAATGCAACTCAAATCATGGGTTACAACAATTTAAAGGTATATCCATTACAATCTACACTCCTGATCCCTTTGGACCAGGCCATAGGGTTCAACATTGCAATTAATTCCTCCCCTTGCACCTGCTCCAGCATGGACTTATCCACAGACCGGGGTCCCTTAGGGGTGTACCTGCTCCAGTGTGGCCTTATCTTGAGTCAAATATTAGCAAAATTAAATACATTAATTTCAAGGATACATTTTTTTCCACTTAACAAATAAAATAGCAAAATACAGTAATTATATCTTCAGTGCTTACATGATTGTACACTTTTGAATCTATGGGAAAAAATACTGTATTACATTTCCTGTCTTGATTCAAGACAGGAAATAGGTGTTTTTTTCAGTCTTTCATCGACTTCTAAAGATCCATTTCTAATTTAATCACAGTTTCTATGGACAAATAATTACTGCAGTGAGCCACCTTCCACCAGCTGTTGTGAGACTGGCACCACAGCGTTAGACACCTCCTGCAAGGAATTTCACAAAATATGTATCACTTGGAATTTTTTCTTACGTAAGATGAATATTAGGGACAAGCTTTTAATATTTATAGGAATACTAAACTCTCAAACTAAAGAAAATATAATAAGAAGTAATAACTAAATCTCTCCATAAAAAAGGTAGATAAGTGCAGCTGCTCCCAGCACAACAGTCGAATCCATCTAAGTGAAGCTAGCAATTCTGGTTCCTTACCAGAAACTTTGATCAAAGTTCAGGGACAGATATGGAGCACATTTGTATTCTGCTGCCCTTATTTCTCTTGAGGAGCACTTTACACAACAGAATTATTCTACAGGACAATTACTGTAAGGGGTGAGATGTCACGTCCCTTTTATCCTGTAATTTGTTTCTGACCATAATCAGTAGCAATTATTATACAGAAAGGCAGGTATAAAATATGGTATGTATTAGACCCCATCCTGAAAGGCTCAAGTCCTGAATCTTTCTATCCCTGACTTAAAAAGAAAGGACATTATAATTAATTGTGAGTGTTGAGCAGCCTTGTTACTGGAATCAGAAAAGGAAATTTTTTTCTGAATCTTACCTAAGCTTGACTTTAACAATTCTCTGTGGGGATGTGTTACCCAGTCTAATTGCACAATTTATAATTTAAAAAATCTTTGTGGTTTTGAAGCTCAGCCTTTTTAAATTAATTGAACGGTCATTTGTTAATGCATTATAAGATAGGTTGTGATGCCTACAATCAGTCCCATATGCTGTTGATTGAAAGGTTTAACTTGCTTAAAATTTTGTGACTTTACCTGTTTGCAATGAAAATTTTCCCTGCCAGATAAATGCTACAGTTTGATTTTCCAACAACAAAAAAAACCGCAGTTAAAACAGGGAATCTGTTTCTCCCAGTGACAACAGTGAAAAATACCCTATTTTTTATATTAAGTTATTCATATGACTCTTTAAACTGAAAAGCCTGCATATTGCCTGGCTTTTGAGCAGGAACTGGAAAACTGAAAGGCTGTCTTGGCGTCAAAGGTGTGCCTTTATCCCTTCTGTCATAATTATTCCAGGTATGATCAGGTTTTGAATTTCAAGTTTTAAACCAGCAACTCTTAGTTAACTCATGCTCTGTAGAGCATAGTAGCTGAATTCTTAACATTCCATTCAGAATTAAGAATTTAAGTACAGAAAGTTGCAATTCAAGGTCATAATCGCAAAAATTCAGTTATGCAATGCCATAACTGAGATCACACATAGAGTTAACAGTCTCCTTGTGCTTATGTAATAGTATTTAATTCTATAACACTCTTTTTTCTTTTTGGTAACCTTTAAAACATAGAGGAGAAGTAAATCAAAACAGAGTAAACATTTAGCTTGTCTTTTCGTTCTTCTTGCTAAGATTAGCAAAGCCCTTTTGTATGAGTCCCCTACAATCTTCGCTCACACTCCCACCATACAAACTTTTTACCTGCTCCTCAAATTTCATAAAGAAGTAGACCTAGCACAGCCTATCACATATAATTGTGATATCCTCACTAAAGCAACATGAAAATTCATAGACTCATCCTGGTCTGTAGAAGGCCTGACTAATCTAGTGGCCTTCTATGATGGAGTGACTGTGTCAGCGGACAACAGATGTCATCTACATAGACTTCTGCAGATGTCGTCTACATAGACTTCTGTAAGGCTTTTAATACAGTCACCCACAACATTCTTACCTCTAAATTGGAGAGATATGGGTTTGATGGATGGACTGTTAGATGGATAAGGAACTGGCTGGATGGCCATGTCCAAATAGTTAGTTACAGTCAATGGCTCAATGTACAAGTGAAAACCAGTAATAAGTGGTGTCCCTCAAGGGTCCGTACTGGGATCAATACTATTTAGTATCTTCATCAACTATATAGACAGTGGGATTGAGTGCACCCTCAGCAAGTTTGCAGATAACACCAAACTGAGTGGTACCGTTGATATACACAAGAGGGAAGGGTTGTCATCCAAAGGGACCTTGACAGGCTTAAGGAGTGCATCCATGTGAGCCTGATGAAGTTCAACGAGGCCAAGTGCAAGGTCCTCCACCGGGGTTGGGGCAATCCCCAATAACTATACAGACTGGGGGATGAATTGATTGAGAGCAGTCCTCACTCCATCACGTAATTCTTTCCATGATCCACTTAAAGCAGGTCTTTTTAGATAGTCTGGTAACCAAAACTATGCTGTTCTTATGATGCATCTGAACTCCAAACTAGGGTTTTAGAGTTAATTTCATCAAGAATTCCGTAGATATCACTAGTGTTCCATCAACATTAGACTGCTAGACTCTGCAATAAATACAGAAAAGATAACCTATCACATACAATTAACATGTTCAAAAAACCCACAGATCAACGCACTTACTGCCAGAAAGCTAGCAATCCTCTAAATAAAACCAATATTCTCTGGCATTTAGTTGAGCTTTCAGATAATACTGCAGGTGTTTTTAGAACAGTCACAACACCCAATTTACCAAGACAAAAAAAAACTCTTAGCAGGGGGATACTCCTCTTGTGAAATAAATTTTAATTTAGTACGAGATGTTCATGTCATCATATAAGCTTATTGCTAGGAAAGAAAAACTTCAATAACTGTACACATCTGTGGATAATATAACAGCACATAATGCTGAAATCTACACAGAAAATAATTAAGCAATTTTAATTTACACTGGAAGAAGAGTATACCTTCAAAATAATATTATCACATGTTCCCCTTCTAAAACATCTAAATTTAAATAACCTCCTTCTCTAAAATCTCTAAAATCATTGTCACTAGAACTTGTAGTAAAAATATCAAGTAGAACCAAGTCTTGCCTAAAATGCTGTCACCCTATATGGTTGAAAACTGAACCGGCGTTCTTGTGACTGTTGGAGTGAATTCTCATAGACGATGAATAAAGGACAACACTGCCCAGTTGTGAGTGGGTAAATATGTTTCAGAAAACATCAACTACATCCCTGACCTCTCCGTCATGCTCTTCCAGGGACACTCACAGAAAGCAGGCACAAGGGGAGTCTGGAAGCTTGAATTCTTATCTTGACAGTCTGCAAAAAGCCCTGGACTCAACAGGGACATTGTTCTTTAGACCCACTATAATCAAAGATTACAGTTTCATGATCTATTCAAGCCAATCTTTCACTGTGCTGTGTTGAAAGGGTCAGGCCTATCTCCAGCTCCTGCCCAAGCCACATGTTCCTGCTACTCCTTTGCAATCAGCCCTCAGGATTGTATAGCTGTGGATAAGTCTTTTGCAGAATTAATTTTCAGTATTGCCATGACGTGATTTGGAAATATGTGCCTGTGTATTTTTGGGTACTGTTCTGTAGTGTAGGGATGAACCATATCTGTAGGCCAGAAGGGAGGGTGGAACCAGCAGCCGTAGGAGTTTAGGTTGTTACAGCCCTGTGTTGTTTCCAACAACGTCATTGCTTCTAACCTGTGGAATCTGCTGTTTCTTCATCAAAGATGGTGAAGGGAACATATGCCCCAAAGCACGTCTGCTGTTGCCAGCAATATCAGCTGGCAATTTTCTCTTCCTGCAGAATGGCCAATATTGTACACAGCAGAACAGAGGAAACCATGCTGTTTGCTTCTGTGAAGATATTATCTTATTTTCACCCTCCTATTCCTGTTCCAGATGCCATATAAACATCTTGTTTGGCTATTTTTGCGCTGCCTTTGCATCTGGGTACACACCTAAGCCTAGAAGTGCACCAAAGATGCCTGCCTGACTTTGATTTCTGTTATATCAGAACATCACAAGGTTCTTAAAATGTTTACATGAAGCATATAACCGCCAAGAAGAAAAACAATGTCATATTCAATTGTGGGTAATCTTTTCTATCATTCGGCAAATAATTTAAATACTTCTTTCTTTTTCATTATTTGATCAAGTATAGTTACAGGTTTTGGGGCATTTTATTTTCTGATCTGTGTTACAAATTACAAGGCTGAAATAATGCCCCCATTGGAGCCTAAGAAAATTTTGTCTTTGGCACCTAGATTTAACCCTCACATTCTTTTAATGTGTCTAGTGATGGCTAGTGCTAAGAAAACTGTAGATGCTTAACAAATACATAGATAATAGTAGCTCACAATAGTTATAATTATGGATCCTGAATGCATAGCTCAGCCATGCTTATTTTTATAGCTGGTGAACTATTCTGCTCAAATGAATAATCTCATTGAAGCCAGCGAGACTTGGAGGGGGTTAAATTTAGCATATCACACATGTCTCTCTAGAGCTGGAGCCACAGCTTGTATAACAGAACATTCCTAATGTTCCCCAGGACCAGCATGGAAAAGTGACTTGAACAAACCATTAGATGGCCACAGAAAAATGACTTAAGGATGTGACCCTCACAGACCTGATTTCCTGTAGGCTGCAGATGAACAGCAGTGCAAACACTTAGAATAAAAGCTGTCTGTTTCTCTGGCCTTTGGAAAAAAGTTTGGGACAATTTTCTTTTCTTTTGCTTGCATTTTTTACTGGAAGAGGTAGTACCGAAGGATAATTCTCACAAAAATATCCATAGGCTTAAACATTTCAAACCCTGGTGATTTTTATAAGGTCTAGATACTAGAGTAGGATACAGATAGAGAAACAGGGCTTGTAGCTAGTTTCATTTAGTCCTATTAACAGTTTGAAGGCTGTGCTATATAGAAAATACACTGGTGATAAGTCAGTGTCCTTGTAATATTCATAAAGGTGCTGGTTAGGTTCAGCTGCAGTCTGGTATTTGTACCCAGGAGCTATTTTTTCCCCCTTACCGTTATTTTTGCAACTCTAATGCATGAATCATGAAGAGAATCTTTTTGCAGAAGCACTTTATTATCCACCAACAGCAGCTCCTTACATTTGCCACAACATTCCTTCAAACCACCTACTGTTATGAGGACGCTGCTGTTGGTTAAATGATATTATACAAATAACATTAATCATATGTGCCTGCAGTTAATGTTAATTACTATGCTCTCTGCTTCTCTTCTCCTTTCCCCTATCTTTCCTCCAGTAACTCTCAGCAGAAGAACTGAAGGCCCACTGTTTCTGTGCCCTTCCTGAAGACCGAAGGAGGAACAGAGCAGTGGCACTAGTTAAAATGTGCTTTCAAGTAAGAGAGATGAGAATCCCTCATAAAAATGTTTTGGGGTTGGATTTACAGCAGGAGCAATATTTGAAGCAGTGTCTTAATTCATTAAAGCACCAAAGCTCATGTGACAGCAGTTGCTGACAGTGGCAACACGCTGCCCAGTTGGGACTGACTGATGGGTTCAAAGGCTATTGCTGGGGACGTGGGGAAGGGAACGCTGATAAGCTGCACCATCTCACTAAGCCCCGTTCTCTCCAGAAATCAGGCTAGAAGTGGTCTCATTGGTCATATTTCCCGATAGTGGTCAAGAGCTAGAGCCCTTGGGCTCACAGCATCACAAATGCTTCTTTTGAAGAAAAGAAGACAATCAGACAAAAAGGCAAGTAGTAACTACACACCTAGGCAGCACGAGGCAAATGCCTATGCAGAATCAGGCTCCAGTATTGTCTGGGGTACACACATCCCCCACTTTCTTCCTCAGTGAATGATCTACTGTATCCTTTTCCAAAATTAGACACTGCTGCAACCTTTGTCCTGTTTTTTTAATTGAGAGTGACCACAGTTGCTGTTCCTTGTGTCCAGATGAGCTCTTTCTACATCAGTTAAGTACATTCTGAGTAGATCTACTGGATCTGATGCTCTTGGGAAACCCAGGCACACAGACATTGATGGTATGATTTACTGTGTCTGAGTCAAGGAGTCTGCAATATAGGAAATATATGAGCTAGTACCTCGTTTCCTTTTACACTAATTTGTCTGATCAACGTTAGGTGTCTATTTTTTTGATTGAATGCTAAAGATGCTCATTTTTACTCTTTGATTGTGAAGCGAGCCTCAGATGCCTACCTTGTGACACTGATATCCTATACCGAGGATGTCCACAGCAGGCCAGAGGCATCTCATGCCTTGTCTGTGAATCCCAGGTATGTCTGAGTGTCCCTTCACAGGCTAATGTACACAGCACTCTGGGCTATCGATATGGAGTAGGATTTAAACATTTATAACAGTAGTGAGTACCATCAACTTATTGCCTAGCCTTGCAATATTACTGATATTGTCCTCTCTCACACTCTTGACACATCCTCTGTTTGTTTCTTGCACACTGAGCAGTTGTTTTCAGTATGTTGACCACCATGACATCTGACCAAGAGGTCAGAGTGAAATCAGGGATCAGTTCCATGCAGAGTGTTGTTTCTTGAGGGAAGACAGTTTTTTTGAGGATCGGACTGAGGACAAAGCCCTCTCTTACTGTCCTGTGCTTTGTTTCTTGCTGAAGCCTGTGCCCCTGCATGCCCATCTTCCACACTGAACGTTTGTTCTAAGTTCACTCTTTGCTTAGAGTGTTTATAAAAAAGTGAAGCTTGACAAGGGGGAGATTTATGGATACAACAAGGTACCTTAATTTCCTTTCTGGAGACAGTTCAGAGCTACAGTTTCACCCCGTCCCTCCTGCCAGGTCTGTAAGGTTTTCTCTCCATCTTTCTGCTCAGCATTTCAGGGGAGGTGGCTGAGGAGCGAGAGACACATCACAGCCTGAGGACGACATTTATTCCTGCGTGTCCTTGTCATGTGCAGATGGTGAGCTCAGGCTACTTGTAGCTCTGATAATGGCTAGATGCTTCCTTGACTCCATTCTTAAAGGTGAGGAATGATGTCAGTTTTCTGGAGGAAAATTTCCCCCCAAATGATAAAGGTGGATTTTAAAAGCTTGGCTTTTTTTGAATAAGAAGCATTTATTAGCTGTCTGGGTGCTAAGATATGGTTAGGCAACAGTAGTTCCTACTAGAACCAAACTCATAAGATTTTGATTTTTCAAGCATAGAAGGAAATATTTATTGCTAGGATATAGCTGAGTTGACATGATTGTGGATGAATTAAAGGAGCAGAAGAAACAGAGCTGCTTTTTTCGAAGGTCATCCATCCTCACACTCATTTTTCCCACTTCTTAATTAGTGTGAGGACCTGCTGTGTGAGGACCCCAACTCAATTTCCTTCACCTACTGTACTTAGATCAATTCCACTCCTAGCTTACCTGCATCCATTTCCACAAGTGTCTGTACAATCGGAAACAGGCATTCCTCTAACCAAAATGCTCTCTGAAGTCATTGTGGTTGTCCCAAGAAAATGTTTGGCACAGAATCATCACAATATTTTTTTACAGACAAGAAGACATGCTGACAATTTCTTCAGATGATCTAGTCTATTACCTGATGTTGATATTTATACCTGGAAATGGAATACAACCTGTATATATGCAGTCCCTTCTCTAGATAAGGACAAAAGTCAGCCAGCTCCCACCTTTCCCCCAAAAGTCCCTGGTTCCAATGAGTCTGTTGAAAGTACTGGAAGCCAAACAGATAATTATTTATTTTACAATATCCCTTCCCTTCACCTCCAATCCAACAATTTTTTCCACTGATTTTTAACAGACAATTAATCTGTCAATAATGTGTTGCTCTCCCAAACAATGAGCTGCAAGAAGCAAAATTGTCTAATAAAAATACACCTTCTTCTGTTAAAAATATATTCTTCTACAGATTCTATTACAATTATGTTTCTAATATTGCTTAATTTTATATAGGCATACAACATTTTTTAATAATTTATTTTATATTTAACAAAAAATGTTGATAAACAACTCAAATTGTTTAAATATCCCATAAATGGAAGTGGTTGAGTCACCATCCCTGGAAGTATTTAAAAGACGTGTAGATGAGGCGCTTAGGGACATGGTTTAGTGGGCATGGTGGTGGTTGGGTTGATGGTTGGACTTGATCTTAGAGGTCTTTTCCAACTTTAATGATTCTATGATTCTATGATTCTATAAACTTTCAAAGGTGCTGGAATGGCCAGATGTAATTCAGAGCTGTGCCTTTCTTTAATTATTGCACTCCCAATACTTCAAATTTTGATTTATCAAGATAGAACAATCTTGAGTTACCGTCACAAATATCTATTCTGTTTAGAGTGGCTTCACTTTGAAAGGTGTTCAGCCCAATCGGATGCTGGGAAAAGCGCAGGATGATTTAATGCATATAAACTTTCAGCTAGGTGTGATAAAGTCACCGGTGTGTCGTGCACCACTGTCAAATCTCTGTGTTCAATGAAATGATTAACTTTTCCAACAAGACAGGTGACCTTCCCCTTGCTGGCAGTCTCCAGCCCTTGAACAGCACTAATCCCTTGTAAAGGGTTCGGCATGAACCCTCTGTCTCCGCTGCTTTGTCTCGTCAGCCTGCGTGGCAGGCAGTGAATATTAAAGGACAAAGCTGTGGTGTTGAGGAGTAAGCAAGGGAAAAGGAGGCTAAACTGTTTGTATGCACACTAGTGAGCCTGTGGGTTTTGCATGTGGGCTTGATTATTATAGTTTGATCCGTGCTGGTGTAAATATTGTTGTTGGCCCACTGAAGCCCTTGGTAGGCTTCATCAAAAAAAGAAATGCTCTGATGCTAGGTTCATATTTCTGTCCAAAGCTGAATGCTCTTAGAGATGTATCTGCTAGAGAAATTACTCAGGAACCTATGCAGAAGTTCGGATGGCAGCTCCAGCGAGCGCAGTCCCTTACCACCAGCTGTGGCCAAAAGGACCATGAAGCCCCGGTTAGCACAGATAAACTCTTGCCCAGAGTATTTCCCCATCACCCAGCAATGTGAGACTCGCAGGATTGCTGCACTAGAGGTGGTGTCTCCATTTAACAGTCCTGACCTGACTTAGCTGGCTTAGGAAGCCATGGAGGGTGGCTGTGGCTTTGCTGAAGCATTGTCTGAAGTGCCCACCCCAAGTCTTTGGTGAGTGCCTGTCTGACTGGCCCACGCTGAACTCTCTGATGTTATCTGCAGTAAATTAGTAAGATTCAGATTGGCTATATCTGCACAAGCTACAAGCATAGTCATACCTCATGTGAGGCTGTGCCAAGGTCCAGAGACAGATGACTTTGAATAGCAATTTTTGAAGAAATACAGCTGGAATTGTTGGCTTCCATAGCTCATTAACTTACAGACCTAATTATGACCATTTAAGGTCAGTGTTAACTACCTTTTTGCAAGTTTTTTTGTTTCTTCTTATTACTGCTCATCACTACAAATTTACATCATCCAAAGAGATACCACTTCATAGCCAAACACTAACCTAGAATTAGCATAAGGCAGATCACTCAGTGCTCCCCCACCCCAGATGCCTGGTTAGAGGAAGCGATGGTTTTTCTGAGTATGAATTTGGCTGGAGCATGGCAGGCACCTGCTGGCTGCTGGGTCAGTCTGCCTGGGAGCACCGCGGTCCTTCTTTCACCACCAAACTGCCCAAGCTGATGGCATGCTGACTCATCACTACTTTCCTGGCTTTTTAATGAAAAGGTTGAACGCTCTTTGCCTTACACTACAAAATGAAAACAAAATCTGAAATATTGACATTTTTGGCAAAATGAAATTCTTGTTTCTGAGCCAGGCCTGGGCAGGAGGCAGCACAGTTAATACAATGCTAATCTGAAACTTTACACTTCTACCTTGTGCCATGAAATGTAATTTATATGTGTCTTGATTCTTAACTAATAAGTAAATAATATTTAGAAAAGGAGACACATTTCTTCTTAGAAGAGAGCCATACATTGTGGGTGGGACTTCTGGTTAAAATGGTGTAAACCATTTTTTTTCAAGTGGTGATCAACAGAAAAATGAGGAAGTAATGTTCTAGAAAAAAAAAAAAAAAATCTTGATTTCTAAATTAAAGTTAATTTCCAAAAAATAGTTTACATTTAGAATATTTTAATATGGTATGTTAATATAAAATGCTAAAATGAAACTTTTCCAAAATTCTCTTCCCCTTTTGCTTTTTCCACTCACCGTAGAGTAGGTTCATAAACAGTTGCTGACACCACCATACTTTCAGTTAATACAACACTAATCTGAAACATTTCACTGGGCTCTCTTCATGACATTTTTACAGGCACAAAAAATCAGAGTAACCTATCCTGGGGCATTGCAATTTTTGTGCACAACTTAAAATGTGATTTACTTACATTCATTTACATAAGTGAAGACTTGATATATCTAAACCAAACTAAACACAGTGACTTTCAGGAGTAAAGATGATGATTGGTTTTGAATCTGAAGCATGTGGAGTCAATGTTGTCTAGAAGTGACAGTTTGGTACCTCAAATACACTTATTTTATTTTAGGAACTAACTAATAGCCTCTCTTAGGGTAATTGCAATGTATTTGTCATGTATCAGTGTCAATTTGGCTGGCCAGTTTAGAAATCTGATCCTTTTATTTATCGCTGGAAACCTACATTTGTAATGCTCAAGTTGCTCATCTATCATATCCAATGATAAATAAAGGGAAAAAAAAGTTTCCCTTTTTAATGGTTAGAAAATTAAATACTTTAGTATCCATAATTTATTTATACTCTTTGAAGAGAATATCAGCAAGAAAATTGCAGTATTACATCTTAGGATCAAAAATCTTTTCTCCTTTTCCAAGGGCTGTCAGTAATCTATTACTGACTAAAAGCATGTGAATTCCATGTTCATCTTGAAGATACAATATACAATATTTCACATCTACTGCACTTGGATTTCAACAATCGGCTTCTTTCAAAGACACCCTGACAATTCAAATGGTGAATTATTAAGTCTGGATAACAAGGACAGCATTCACTTTCTTTGCACTGCTCCAGCTAGAGTAGAAGACTCTATTAATTATCAGACCAGAAATGGGCTGGGATTTGCTTTGTACACTGCTAAGCAGTTTAACTGGAAGAGATGGGTTTTATATGGCACTAAATGACCTTTCTAAAAGCTTGTTTTTCCACCAACTGCTTGTGTTGAAACCAATTGCAGAAGTCATTCAAAATGAGCTGTTTATTGCTTCCTAAATGCATTTACTGCATGCCAGATGTCCATTTCAAAACATTCTGCTGTATGCCTTTTAATTGACCCTACACTGAGACGCAACTGCCCATATCCATTACTCTGGAAATGTTGCTCACTTAGCAGTGGGCTGCCAGCCCAGCAAGCACTGGCGGAGACCTTCTTCGGTACCACAGAGATTAGAAGGGGCAAAAGCAACTCCTTAGAGAAGATGGGTCCACGTCCCACTCGGAAGGGTGACTGCAGCCCGGAGTAAACCAAATTGTCAGTGTTATCTAGCGAGCCGGCTGACAGTAACAGTGAACACATGGCAGTGCAAACTCCCAGCATGGGATGGTTGCAGGGTCCCTGCAGTTGCCTCTTCTCTTTTGCTGTAGAGCTACTTTTTAACCGAGCTGTGTTTTCTAGTGAGCCTGTTGCCCTGGGCACTTTTCCTCAGGCACCTTAAACTACTGCTGCCATGTGTGTCCCTGGCATTTCTCCTCCTGGCCCACAGCAGACACCAGTGGCAAGGCTTAAACATATTAGGCCCCACTTGGTGCACACCTTTAGGTGTGTTCTCTCCGGGATGGCATCATCCTTGCAAACTCTGTGCTTGGTAGATGTTGGCCAGAGGAGCTTCCTGAGAGTGACAAACATGTTGGACCCGATTCCCCACTTACTTACATCAATGGACCTTAAGTACAGCAATGTTAGCAGGAGCATGGCAATTTCTGCCTTTAATGTTCCTCAGAAATTTTGTAGGTTTACCATACCTTGAGAATGGTAAGCATTTAAGAAAACTTTCCTTAAATCTTACCTTAAAATGTTCACCTGGTCCTTCAATAAGGCATGATTTGCATATGGAAGTTAGGTGGTCAGTTTGGTCAGTTTTCTTCACTATTAAATATTTTTCTCTATTAGCAAATCCAAAAGAAGTTACTTTATTGTTCTCACCTTGCAGGCAGTTATATATTAACTCCTTCTGCTAACATCATCTGAGATTTCTTATTGTAAATGTTCTTGTTCTCTTCACGGTACCCTGAAAGTGAGACCTGGATGGAAATGAAAAATACATGAAATTAAAATAAAATTTCAACCTAAATTATGTTTAAAAAAAAAAAAAAAAAGGAAAAAATAAGGTTTTT
>NW_008795017.1:6143890-6151346 GCF_000699145.1 Aptenodytes forsteri
AAAGGAAATGTTTCCACGGTACAATAGCAAGGAAATTACAGTCATACTAATCAAAACTTATTTTGAGTAACTTCAACATATAGCACTTAGGAAGAGAAATGACTTTTATGTAACTGATTTCAATCCCATGTCAAAATAAGTTGTTTTTTTTTTCTATAACTGAATGTAAGTACATAACAAGTCAATTTGAAATTATAAAATAGAACATCTTTATCAAGTGAGAGAGATTGTAACAAAGGTGGAAAAAAAAGAAAACCCTATCATGCTTTTTCTTTAAGGCTCAAAACCCTTGAAACTCAATCCATTATGAAAAGAGTTTTGGTTTTGATGAGTGGGAATTTTCAGCAAAGCTTTCAGCCCTACCCCAGCTAGTGTTTGTTCTATTTCAGATCAACCATACTGCAAAGCAAGGAAGCCATGTCCTACTTCCTTAGGAACACAGAGCTCGGATTTGGCATAGCAAGGCCACAGAGAGCAGCTCTACAAACCTATAAGGTACTTAATGCAACGTTTGTTTACACATTTCAAAATATCACTATATTCTTTGCCATACCTTCCTTGCTCCTGACAAAACACAAAGCAACCTGAAATAAAGCATATGAAAGTAATTAACTACCTCTGCATTTCTCCTGTTTTTCTTCAATGTAAATTCAGTTAAATCCTGAATTTGAAATTAATCCTGGGCTAACAGCAAATACTTTGTTTTTAACTCAGTTTCATTTGTAGTTGTATAGAATGAAGAAGAATTAGAAAAGCAATCATAAAGGACACATGCAGGAAGTTATTGCTATATTACTGATTTTTCCATTAACATTAGCGATATGTCAGAGGTGGACTTTTTTAATTTACTTAGAAATAAAAATGCGATCCCCATTTGTATCAATTATACCTTAGTTAATGGTAGCACATGGAGCTTACTTTTGCAAAGGTAAAAAGCAGTTTAAGTGAAATATTCAGAATAAGTTTGCAACTGATTTACATAATTTTAACTTCCACTTTCTGTTAATCTCAGTAAATGTACAAGAACACAATTCATTTGGTAAATTAGCAGTGTCAGAAAGAAAGCAGTTACACCCACAGTGGTAAATTAGTTGTTCCAGACTGCTAAAAGGAACTAAAATTGTCAATCACTCAAATCAGGCTGAAAGGGCTTAACATTGTGCTGGCATGCAAATAAGAGGAGCCGTCTGCCGAGAGTAAATCTGTACTGAAAGATTAACGAAAGTACAGGAAACGGTTTGGAGCTATCATTAAAGTAAAAGCCTTGGAAAGTATATCAAAAGAACAGGGAAAAAAGCACATGGGGAAAAAGCAATGATTCCATGTGCTTCACATTGGTTTCACCATGGTGGGTGAGAGGAGAAGAGGGATATATGATGGATAGAGTGACAGGGAAAGGTCTCATGTAGAAGTGAAAATGCAACTGGAAACATCCTTCAAAATAGTTGCTATCAATAAACACTTTGACAGTCTGATGAGGTCTCAAAAGAGCTGTTTCCTGATGCACCCTTAAGACATCCAAAATCCAATTCTGTGGCAGGCAGTGCTTGTGCTTACCTTCAAACATACTGAAGATTTTGCAAAGTGACTAGTCTTAACATTAAGTGGGCAAAAACCTCTTTACAGTTCGGAACTAGACTGTAATCTCTTTGCATGCTTGAACTACTGAGGTTCCAGTTGAGACTGGGGGGTTTTATCACTTGATCGTGATTTTGGTTTCATTCAGTGTAACCTATTCTGAGGTATGATCATCACTTCAGCTGCACACGATTCTCCCATTTTCAGGCCAGACCTGGAGTTTGAAGTCCTATGTACACTGACAGCAATTACCCTAGCACCTCTGGCACATCCATTATCTAGATGTCTCCTTATGCTGGGATCAATAGCAATTATAGCCAGAGATGAAGCAATCTCCTTAAAGCAACATATTTGGAACAGAAACATTTTGAAAAAATAGAACAGTGTTAAAATAATAAAAATCTAACTTGCCAGATATCTAACCATATTCCAGGGAGATGCTGGTAGCGCTGAGCTTTTAAAGACCCTTGAAATCTCAGCTGGTTTATGCTGTTCTTTCAACTCATGAATCTGTTCTCATTTCTAGCGTCTAAGGATGAGGTTTCTAAGGGTCACCTTCTTTTATTCATGTTCATACTTTCTTTGCAAAGACAAAGTCACTGTTTTATTACCCTGACTGCTTCTAGCCCCCAGCTTCAGCAAGGAGGCTAGTAATCCATTGGAAATGGGAGGTAAGAGCCTTACAGAAGGTGCTTTTTTGGAGTGGGGTTTTTTTTAGTACTTCTATGTGAAACCATTTTCTTCCCTTTTGTTTTTACAACAGTCCCCCACAGTCCAATAGATGCTGATTTTACCTCACAAGCCTAATCACGTAAAGTGGGATTTTTCTCACCTAATTTTAGCTGCTTACAAGTTAATCATCTAGCTTAGTCACACAGGACTTCCTTTTATCATGGACAGAAAGAAGTAGGTGTCAGCAGAGGATAACATTTCCCCTTACCTTTGGAATTTACTTTAGACTTGGACAACTTAATTTTTAAGTACCTAACATGGTTGAGATCCATCCCACCTGTAGTATTAATGAATTCTGTTCCATTTTCATGGCCTTTTACTTACTATTTACACATATCATATCTTTAGACACTTCAGTAGTAATAAAGCAACAAAATGCAATTCAGATTTGAGACAAAGTCCTACAGGCCTGCTGGAAACTTAATTATTACCCTAATTTTTTGCTGGTGTCCCACAAACTAACATTGTTACTTTGTGATATATGTAGGTCTCAGTCCTGCTAGGTGCCGTGCACTTGCAGCTTATTCATTCAGCTGCATTTTACAGTGAGCAGGGCACATGCCTTCATTGGTCACAAATGCCTTGTAAACCAGATGATTAATTTTAAGATGGTCCTTTGTGATCAGCTCTGATTTGTAAAACCCTCAAGTGTTCAGATAACTCTTTTATTCAAGACATTCCCCAGGTTCTTAGCCTAGTAGGTGTACGTCTTCTGACACCAGCTGGTGCTTTTCTAATTTCTCCTTCAGATAACAGGTCAGCAGGCTGCTGCCCCTTTCTTTTGTTGTAAATCTGGAAAACTGGCAAACGCTGGCAATTGCATTTGGCACCAGGGTATATGATGCACTTTGAGAAGCTGAGACTGCAGCAGCCAAGAGTAGCCCCCGCCAAACAGGGTATGTAATGCTCCTGTGTGGAACTTGATCGATTGCAGAAGCTTTGTGTCTTCATCATGAGTCTGAAATCTTACCTAAAAAATAGGATTGGTTAGGTTTATCTCCTTTTTTTTTCTGTTTCACTTACTTAAAAAGGATGAGCATGCATGTGGATGTATTAGAATAATCTAATAAGTAGAAATACCAGACAAAACTGTCACATTAAAGCCATTAAAGTTCAAGGAGGTGCAAGCTGGAATTTTAGCTCCATATTCAAATTCCCCCAGAATTCAAATATGTTTCAAAGTGCTTAATTAGATATCCTTTGAAAAGAAGCTGTTACTAACTGCTGGAGTTGATGGTTGAATACACAAGCTGTGGAGGTGACTGGGTGAATATGTCAGGAGGTGGGATTTCCAGTATTGCTGTCAAGCCTCCAGCATTCCTTTTTTTTAACTCAGAGACCTTTCTTCCACTTTCTCTGTACTTCAAACTAATTAAATGTCCAAAGTGACAGCTCCTGCAGCCTTCTGTCTTTAATCCTCTGCTGGTCTATGTATTCTAGTCTATGCATGTAAGGTGAGAATGCGTAGGTATAGGAAGCCCAAAGCAGCTATTGCAGATACTAGGGTAAAAATCTTAGTCACATGGTGGATCATTTAATTGCTTCTTTGCAATATAATCAGGAAGTTATGGCAGCAATCTGGGAATGCAATGAATCTTTTGAATATTTATCTACTGGAGCTGCAGATCCTCACACCTGTCAGCAAATCGCTAAGAGATTGTGAGACTATTTATGAGGAAAAGAGCTGGTTTCTGCTGCAAACTACCTGAGGATGTGTTTTCTTAAAGCAGCAGAAGTTATGCAAGTGGCGCTGCACCAAGGGACGTTGCTGTTAACTCCCTATGACCGCTCGTACTTCAGCAGAAACTCACATTGGTTGGTTGAGGAAGTGAGAGGGAACAATGGAAAAATAAGCAAACATTCTAGGAGTCGGGAGACTGAAATATAGAAATATAACTTTTCTGGTAAAATAAGTGCAAACGGCTGAAGATTTATTGATTGCAACCCGTATTGCAATGGTCCCTGAACTAGCACTTTAATAAAACCAGGGAAAATGACAACCAAAAGGAGCCCCAGAAGTCATAAATCTCAGTGTATGTGCTGAATGGTGTGGAGAAAATAATCAGCAAAAAAACAATCAACTCCATCTCAATTTGGAAGCACAGAAAGTGCCATTTGGGGAGGACAGAGGGGCAGAAAACCTTGGTTTATTCAGTCCCGCCTATTCAGATGGCAGCCAGCACCAGATGCTTCGGAAAAACATGCAGGAAATTCCACAGCAGGCACATGGGGGATAATCTGTCCCCATCTCCTTGCCAGGAAGATCTCATGCTAATCCTTAAAATTTAAGAATATTTTTACAACTTGAAACATCAGGTTTTATATTACTCCCAAAGTTCCATTTAAGTGTTAACCAGTATAATTGGATAGTCAAATTCTTGTTTGACACCAGCTAAACTTAATTTTTCTTGGAATTTTTTGCAATGCATTAAATGTCCACTTAGTTTTAAGGAATATTCCAGATTTATTACTCTTATTTTTGCAATGACCTGAGCTAATCAAGTTTTGTCCAAGCAGCCATTTCTCAGTGTTCAAAATACCACGTACAAGAATTATAAAAAGAAAGTACTCCTCTCATTTTTCAGGTTGCAGCCTACACATCTTACTCTTGTCTTCTCTTGGTTGCCAAAAAGAGAGTATCCATTTCAGAGATGTGGCTAGGTCTGTGCCTGGGATAGACCTTCTGCATAGGATCCAGTTTGCCTAACTTGCTCCTGGTTTTTGAAGATATAGGTTACATCTATACTAGTAAGCTAAAAAGTCTGGGACAGTAACTAAGCACTGGGACTTAATTAATTGTAGAGTTTAATTGCTGGAATGATCCTAGAAATATTTTCCTCCAATAAGTAGCACTTTTCCAAACAGCTCCCAGGAAGAGTTTGCATGACAGCACAGTCTAGGTGAGAGAAACCTTTGCCATCAGTGTTTTAAAGGAAGCTACCCCGTTTTGGAGGGTAAGAGAGCTGATTGCAACATGCACACAGGCCAGTCAGCCCCAGTGACAGAGAATTGTCCTGAACACATCTAATAAACTGGTACATATGTAGCCTTGAGAACCCACCCTCCGCAGGTAAGTACATCCTATATAGTCAATGGAGGCAAGTGTTTTTGAACTCCCCCCAGAGGGGCTGTCATGTCTAAATTGTGCCAACAGACCTTTCTCTTGGGGATATCTACCGATCAGACACAGACCTTCATCTGCTTTAGCCCTGGCACTTTGTTAGCACCTGAAATTGCAGTGCAAGTCCAGTGAGGCAGCTGTTGGAGTTAGATTAACTCCAATAAACTGGGTATCAGGAACTCTACCGTTATATTTTCCTTTCATTTTCAATCACTTTGTATTGAAAGGGATAGGGAAAAAGTAAAACCTAAACCTGAATTTACAGGCTTTTATCTAAGCAAAAATGGAAGAATGTTTTTTTAATTAATTTCCCATTTTAGAAAGAACCACATGGAACACAAACCAGTGGGTTTGTGTTGTGGTAGTACCTAGAGGTCTCAGTCAGAATTCAAGTACCCCTTTCAAATTCAGATGCTTCTGAGCAAACGTGTACAATAAGAGAGTTCCTGTCCCATAAAGTTTATCCTGGAAATGAACCAAATAGTCAAAGAGGGAAGAATAAAACAAAGGCATGGAAAGTACAGTGATGTGTTTAAGATTAAGAAAGTGACTAAAATGTACTTAAAATTAAGAGATTTAGAGCAACAGAAGACTTTAATTAATCAGACTGCCAGACCTAACTGCCAGGTAAAATATATCTGCTGATAAATGTATAACTGCTGGTAAAACA
Organism: Aptenodytes forsteri; assembly: GCF_000699145.1. NCBI lineage: Eukaryota > Metazoa > Chordata > Aves > Sphenisciformes > Spheniscidae > Aptenodytes > Aptenodytes forsteri. The sequence goes on from NW_008795017.1 coordinate 6,149,992, forward strand.
TCCTTCACTTCAGCAGCAGAAGAGGAAAAGTAAAGGAAGCTCTGGAGGAGCAATGGCTGAGATGTGCTCTCAATTATGCTGCTCAGGCACTGACAATTGCATGTCATATGCTGTACACCAGCATCACCAATAAGCAACAATTGTTTAATTAATATTTAGGAGGATGCATATTCATGTTAATCCTACTCCCTTTGTAGAGGGAAACAAAAGCTACAGTATACTTAATGGTTTCCTTGCCATGCTGCAAAATGCCGCTACCATGTAGACCGTGCTTGTGCCCATGCATAAAGTCCCACCCAGTTACCATCTCCACTTTCTGCATCACCTGTTTTTTAATTTCTCAGTTTTACCCTATTTCCATTTTATCTAAAGATCTATTAGGATTTTGAAGACTCTGTTCCTCTTACTCTGAGACTTCGCTGACTGTTTTCTCCTGAGGTTTTAATTTGGCTGTCTTTTGTACTCAGGGGTTTTCATGCATGGGTAACAATGTGGCAAAGTTTGTTATTAGTCAATCAATATTTAAAAAAAAAGCACACAGTGGCATATCTGAAATTGGAAAATAGCAGATTTTGGAGTGCATTTTTTTGCTCTTCTTAGAAGCAATATTTTATACTTTTATAGCATCTTATCCTTGGACAGAATCTGAGGATTCTGTAACGGTACTGAAATTAAGAGTCAATCGATCAAGCAACATTAATAATTACTTAAAAATGCTGAAGACAGCAAAAGCAAAGAGATCTCAGGCTTAGACTTATACAAGAGGAAAATTTGCTTTGACTCGCAGTTAATGCAGAGAGCAACCTTATCTGAAAAAGCTAAGAAATTGTCTGTTTCTGAAAAAACTCACATTATATTTATTTAGCCCCTTTCACACATGGATTTCACAGCTACAATGAGGAATAAAGTTAGCTTCTCAATATTTCCACTGTACATGCAATTGATGTTGATCATAAATCCACTGACTATAATGTCTGAAAGGATCACGAGGATCACTGTTTGACTTCATGAATAAACGATGTTGAAGAATGGACAGCACTTCTTTTTGAAAAACTGTTGATCTTGAATTTGAAATTGACAGCAAATATTATCAAATGTCTCTTTTTCCATACAAGTATTTCTTAGAGATGAACAACTTTTTCTTATTAAGACTAAATTCATTAAATCTTTCATTACTTTGTGGTTTAACCTCAGTCGGCAACTGAGTACCACACAGCCACTTGCTCACTCCTCCCCCCCACTCCCCGGTGGGATGGGGGAGAGAATTGGAAGAGTAGAAGTGAGAAAAAATCATGGGTTGAGATAAAAACAGTTTAATAATTGAAATAAAATAATAATAGCAATAATAATAATGT
>NW_008795017.1:6151888-6185665 GCF_000699145.1 Aptenodytes forsteri
GTAAGCACTACCTAGCAACAACTAAAACATCGGTGTGTTATCAACATTGTTCTCACCCTAAATCCAAAACACAGCACTGTACCAGCTACTAGGAAGGAAATTAACTCTATCCCTGCCAAAACCAGGACAATTACAGGTCCAGTTGTCCGATCATTCTCAAGGTTCTTCTCTGAATCTTCTCCAATTTGTCAAGGTGTTATTCCAGTTTTAGCCAGTGTTCCCATAGGTTATTCCAGTTTTAGCCAGTGCTTCCATACAGAAGTTACCTTCTTCTCCAAGTACCTTTCTCTACACCTTCAAGAGTTGCTTTATGTGCAGCGTCACACAGGGAGCTGATGTGATGACTCACAGCTGGCTCCTTACCAACAACTCTATGTCCTTTTCAGAATCACCACTTCCTAGGGCAGAATTTCGCTGTATGGTGGTGGTCTATATGTTTCGCCAGGCACTGAAACAGCTTTTAAGGCTTGAATCGGGGAGGTGAGTGGAGACAAAGCTCTATCTCTTGCTCCCTGGGCAGTGCATTCTCATTACACAATCAACAACCCACAAATGGAAATACTTCAAGGAGCAGGATTTGGAGATTCAGGTCTCCTTCCAGCTCAGCAATCTTGCTACTAATCTGTGGAGCTGGGCTGGCTTTTATTTGTCCTTTTTTCTGCACCCATGAATTTTGCATTCCTAGTCCAGCAGCTCAGCTTCTGGATGAGAGGTGATGGGTGCTCAGATCTAGATTTACGCACACTTTATGGTTAGGAAAATATCCTGTAACAAGGGATGTGGTCCCCTCTATTTATAAATACACTCTTAACTGTTACCAAATGTTGGCTACATAAAATAAAAGCAGGTCACAATTAGGGTCACAAATTATGTTAATTGCTTGAAAAACGTCAGTGTATGTTGTATTCAATCCAGCTTATTATATGAAAAAGATGAAACACCTGTAAGAGAAGTAGAAGATTATGATAATTACCCGAGATGAACAGCAAATCATGGAAAGTTTCTGCAGGAACTGCAATACTCTTCAGCTTTGAGAATGCTTCCCAGAAGAATAAATTTGAATCCAGACTACAGAGACATCGGTATCAACATCTGCATATCTTTAAGCGTGTGAATGTTCTGAAGCTTTTAATGAGATTGGATTGCTGAATATCAGAACTGGGAGGGAAAGAAAGAGAGTGAAAAAGAAAGTCAAACTGAGAAAAAACTTAAAGCAACAAAATTCTGTCGTGCAAGTTTCCCTGCAGTATCTCAGACAACTTAAGTGGATTAAACTATACACTGATTGACCGTAAATAAAATCACATCCTGCTTCTCCAAGAAAACTCCAGCATCAATAACTTGAAATTAAAATGTCTTTTAATTAATTAATGATAAAATATAACCCAAATGAAATCATTATATAATAACTAATTATTATTATTTACTCATTCAGAAAATTTTTCTCATGGGAAGCACAGTATTCCCAAAGTTAACTGTAAAGGTATACATATCAGATAAAAGTGGTTGCAAAACAAAGACAGAGAAGGGATTTGTCTGCAACTAGAGGCACAGGGCTGCAGTCCCCTGGTTAGAGCTCTCACTGTCTGTGCTCCTGCAGGGCAGCAGGGGTAAAGGTGAAGTGCAGAGGGCAGGCAAGATGGGAGCTGAGCTCACAGTGCTGCCGTTGTTTGTAGCTGGAGAAATCTGAAGTGTCCTTTTTCAGCTGTCAACCAACAGAGTTTCCTACATGGAGAGAAAGAGTTTAGGGGTCTGATAGATGGGCTCCTGCAAATTTCTCTGCAGTGGTTTATATCTCCATCTGATTGTTTCACTTGCTTGCCAGAAGTTATCACCCCTGTCACAATGGTAGCATAGGAGGATTTGAGTTCGCATTCAGCAAGTCCTGTTTGTATTCTGTGTCTTTGTCCAGACTGACATTCCCAGGCAATGTAAATTCAGATGGTAGCTTGGGAACTGGTGTGGCTAATGCTGCTGCCCCTCAAAAGCCTGAGATAACTTCTGACACACAGGTAGGAGGGGCAGAAACATCTAAAGCAAGTCCTCAGACCTTGTTTTTCAGCTTGTTTCAAGGCAATTCTCCTTCCTCTAAGCAATCTCCAGCTCTGGCAAACATCAAGTGAACAGTTTCAGACCAGTTCCTGAAGTTGATATGACAGCCTTGCTTGTACTGTAATTGTCTTTGCTCCTTAATGCTTATTTATACATTGCAGGAGAATGTTGCTTACCCACTGATAATAGATTGCTGTGATTCACAAAGGCAAATATTATAGAAGTAGGCAAAAGTTTTGAAAATGAATGAATGCAATAGAGGCCAATTCTCAAGCATTCTGAATGCATCACTTAAAAGATGGTGACATTGATTTTTGCTATGTATAACCCATTAGGAGTAATTGGGTCAGGAAGACATTTATGCATCTAATATACTTGTATGACTTTCGGTGATGGAACTGGGAGTTAGATGCAGATTAAAGTGTTATTGGAAGTGCCTCTCCACCAGTTCAACTTCTAAGAACAGCAGAATAAATGTGGATTAATGCTTTGCAGTAAATCTCATGACATCTTTTTATTGATTTTAAAATTCTAATGATATCCAGGAAATGCGGATTGAGAAAAACTGCTGGGATGTAACAAAACCTCCTTCTATAAATGTTATGGAATACATATGCATTAGTATTTCTAAAGTTTTTTTATTATTATTATTGTAACAAAGATGCAGAAATTTTTATATTCTCTAAGTAGATTTTAATGGACCTTTGAAATTCATCAGAGTGTTTTAGTCATCCAGTCAAATTACAATTAATATCTTCTGCCTAAGGAACCAAATCCTGGTGGTGGATTATATTGCAGTAAGAGTGTGGTAGGTCTTTCAGCTATGTAAACCATCTGTGCCCTGAGTTCAGCGATACAAGAGACTATTGACCAGGTGCACAAAGGAGTGAGACATATTGCTTGACCATGGTAGCCTTGGTTTCCAATTTCCAGAATGGTGTTGTGTCAAAAATGCCAGCAACAAAAGGTGAAAGGCAGGAGGCTTTCAGGGGGAAGTGAGACCTGGTGAAAGGAGTTCTCTGTCTTTTCCCAGACGGTCCTACACTGATCATGATATTATCTTTTTGTGCAGATGAAGCTATTCCCTGAGAGTCAAGCCCTCGCCAGAGCTCTCATGCATCTGGGCTTTGCCCTAGAGCAGCATAAAATGTTTCCAAATGTAATAAATTCAGAAAAAAAAGTAGTGTCAGAGCAATTAGCAGCTGCCAATCAACAGCTAAGAATCAGACCTTCAAAATTTTCTCTCTTTTTATAAACATTTTTAAGAAAAAATGGAACAGAAGAAAGTTTTGAAAATATTGGAATGTTTTGTATAAATGCTTTCAAGAGAAAGAACTCTCCTTTGGGTGAGATATTTTGTTTCAGCTTTTCACAAATATTAAAAACAGTGTTTGCACTGAAGAGCTTTAAAAATAGAATAAAGAACTTTAAATAATCCACAAATGAGAGTTATTCAATCTGAGGCAAAAATGGGATTTTTTTTTCATCTCAGTCACTAAATATATCTATAGTAACTATAAAACTATTATTACTAATACTACCATATTATTAAATAACTAAAATTCTTTTTTAATTACTTGGTCCTAAATCTGGAGGGTCCTATGTAAAAATATTCTGTTTTACTCAGGTCCTACACAGGAAGACCTCATAAGAGTACTGCTTCACCTTGTTCCCAAACATGAGCAAGAATGTGTATTTTAGAAGTTTCTGCTCCTTTTCCAAGTAAAGTAGGTAATAGGATGTGTTGGCCCAAAACTTATGTTTCCACACATGGCCTGTTAATATCTGCTTCAACTATTCCATCTAGTGGAATTTTACCTCTATTGTCTTCTCCAAACTGAAATGTCATTAACCCAGTGAGGATTACTTGTTATCCATGTGCTAGCGCTTCAAGGTGGGATTTCTGTTGTGTAATCCCATACATCCTGTGCTTCAAGGTGAGATTTCTGTTGTGTAATCCCATACATCCTGCTCAATCTGCAAGAGCTGTCCCACAGCTCCTAGGCTAAATCCTTCCAACTTTTTCTCACTGTAAGGCAAAAATGAGAAAAAATTATGGATTTATGTATCTGTTATTTTGATAATCCTGTGCATTTGTCAGATTTTGTGACTTTTATCTTCACATGTGATACTCCATCCAGATAACAGCTGAATGGCAGTAGAGGTGATTACAACCAGGAGTTGCCTTTCTACTGGTGACTCTTATCTTTCTGCAGAAAACTTAAAAGTGCCGTCTGAGGCTGCCAGCCTTCCAATTCTTTCTTACCCTTGTGTCCAAACTCCTCTGAATTAGTAGGTATCCACTTCCAAATGTAATGTCAAAGAAAGTGTAAAACTAGACAGTGGAGTCATATCTAGTGCCATTTTAATATTTCTGGGTCAGCAGCTCATCTTTGATACAGAGCAGAATCCCCTTAGACCAGTCATCTCACAGTCTCAGTCTCCTCCCTGATGCTGTTAGTATCTCACCTCCTTCTTCTTTTGTTGTCAGTCTTTCTTCCTCCCATTTCAATGCTTTTGTTCACATTGCACCCATGTTTTGGACCCTTTTCCCATCTTGCTGTCATCATCTGCTATCTTTTTGTCTGTCTTAGGAGAGTCAGCTGTGCTCTTAATTCAATGAACACACACAGCCTCTGTCAATGAGAAAACCCTGGGCTTGTGGTCTGCTCCTCAGGGCAGAGCCTACCGCCTGTCTCAGTCAGCATTACAACCATCTGAGGGGATTAATAATAATAAGTTCCCAATATCAAGTAATTTCAATTAAGAAGGAGGCTGTTTTTTTCTTTTCTGGAAAGGTGTTAACATATTATTGCTGTTAGCATGCAGAAGACAACTTGCGTATTGCTAATTAACCACCTACAGAGAAGATGCTTAACCTGAACTACACCTTTCAAGGGAATATCCAGGGGCTGAATTTACCGGGCGTCTTTATAGGTATTAAGTACCTACATTTACTACTGAGCAGTAGCAAATTAGTTCAGAAATGCCCTCGGTGAGGGAAAATAATTTGGGGAAACAGAATGCTAATTAGAGTCAGGAAGTTCAGGGCCAGATGTTTCATGGCAGGGAATCATGCTGTGTACATGGTAAGGTACGGGAGCTATGTGCTGTGAATCTGTTTGTGTAAATGGAAGGATCCGGAGGCTCATAGAGGTGGTCTAGTATCCCAGCAACAACAGTGGTGAATCCATTGTCCTTAGCTTTGCAAGTTGCACAGTGTTTGGGTTGTCATTCAGGTGGAGTGACCCTACAGGGGGGATGTTGACAAAAGCATTTCTTCTTTTTTTCCATTTCTTGGGGTTTTGACATTGAACGAAGACACTGAACCTGTATAATATTGTCTTATTGGAAGAGCAGCTGGTATTGATATTCAGGAACATGACTGCTAATGTCAAGGTCCAACCTTCACTTTTTCTCCAGCTACAGAATATTAGTGATCCTCCTAATTAGGAATATTTGTCATAATCAAAGGATTTATAGTTCAATGTTGTCCTATAGAACTGTTGTACCTCACTCTTGTACCCAAATGAAAACTTTCTTACACCTGCTCTCTGTGTCTGCTCTCTGCCGTAATTTAGATGGCAGAATGCAAAATAACCCTGCAAACAGCACTACTCTTCAGTGCTCTTTTACAAAAGAGAAGAATCCTTTTCCAACAACAAGGCTCAGTGTCTTGAGTTACATTTGCATGTGTAATTTTGTGCTTCATTGCCCCTAATATGCACTTACAAGGTATTATTTTTGAACACAGCTATAACTGATTGGAACACAAACCACTGAGTTTATCACCTCTTGGACTTGGATTTGTGTCTTATCCTTAGACAAATGCATATGGAAAGCTTTGCTCACTGCATTGCATATTGCAGCTTACTCCTCAAATGTACAATACATAATTCAACAGAGTCTGGTGTAGTTGTCAGCTTTTCCTCAGAAAGAAACCAGCTGTTAAGAAGGCTGAAGCAATAAAACATTTTTGGAAGAGCTTCCCCTCATGGATTTCTACAGCTCCTCTCAGCTCATATTACTAAGATAGATACAATAACATATTTACAGAAAATCTGGACTTAAAGCCAAATGAGGATTTCTGCCTCCACTGATTTTCCCCACTCTTTGACTTATGGTTATACATGTGAAATGGGGGAGAAAGAGGGCAGCCTAGTGCTTCTTATGCTAATTTACACTTTTTTTGTCTAGGGCAGTTCCCATTTTCTCAAGGACCTCTGTGTGACACTGAATGAGTCACTGAGACACAGACCTATAGAAGACATTTCATACATCCATAACATGTATACCTAGAAGGCATTTAGGGTATACTTTCACTATCATACCAGGGAGGAAGCCCTGGTCCCCAGGGCAGAGTGTCTCATGTCTGTACTGTTCAATGACACTACCTTCTGGAAAGGACTAGCTTTGTTCATGTGGCATATTAATGACACAAATCTTTGACGACTATAGCACAGTCCTTTTGTGTCTTTTTGTGCATAAGCCTTCTGAGCTCACATCATTTTCCACATTTGTATCCTACAACAATGTGTGGTGGAGCAGTGTCCCATGTATGTGTTCCATGCTGGGATGTCCTGTATTAGGGCATTTCATGCCAGACGTGCTGAAAGGCTTTCTTTAGTGCTCTTCAGTGTTAAAGTATGACTTTAGTACAGGGCTAGCAAAACACAGCCAGAAGCACATTGCTCTAACTCTCATGGTCATCAAATCAACTGCTAAACACAATGTACACAAATATGACGTATAAGATATAAACAAGTCCTTCTGAAATCTTCCTCACAGAGACAAAGTCTAACATATTGATAGACGACTTTACCCTCCAACTCCTCCTCCATAAAAAATACAGAAATATGAATTATGTTTCTACTGAGTCTTCCTCTCACATCTCCCTATTATAAAATACCACACAGATAAAGTGTAAATTAGTTCTCCCAATCCTCACAGCTATTAAAAAATAAATACATGAATTCACATCTCTCTTCCCTCACACACCTATGCAATAAACCATGATAACTCTTTAAAGCATCCATTACTCTTGTGAGCCCAGTCTTTCTCATCTATAATATCTATGGGGTTACAACAGGGTCAGGCATGCAAAACAAAAACCCTCTATAAGGCCAACCAGTTAAATTCCTTATGCAGGCAGCCAATACCTTTCAGCAATTGCTCCCCTCCCATATATTTGTTACCTAGATATGAGTCACTAAGACAGTCTGTGTCCTCCACACTGTGCCTGTAAGAGAGAAAAATATGCAAGGACCCCAACCTCTGATGGGCAGATCATTTAGAATTACTAAACTATCATCAAACATAAATATATTTTAAAATATGCATATGTGGAATATTTTAAATGAGAGGCCAGTCTGATGTAGAAATAGGTAAGTGATCAGCCTGACCATAGTTTAAAGAAAGGCCTTCTCCTGCTCACCACTGTGCTGAAGATGTGTCTTGTTGACACAAAAGAAGGAAAAAAAAAAAGAGGTACATATGCCTCTACCTGCTCTAGTCAAGGCTGCCTTACTGGTAAGTTGATCTATGGGGTAAAGAGATAGCATCTTCTTTGGTGGTAGCAGTGGTTGAACAGAACTCTTCTGGGAAAGTAGGGACTGAGGAAAGAAGGACCCAACATAAGAAAAGCTGTTGGCTCCTTCTGTAGCTTCCTACTCAAGGTGCAGAAAAAACTAATAGGAAAGGAAGACCATGGACTACCAAGACCAACTGCCAGTCCATTCCCTTCTGCTTCTTTTAAAATGGAGTAGTGACATTCATCCTCTCTGCACAGCTTGCGTTCTGGCACCTGAGCTATGTGTCAATGAGCTTTTGGGATCCACGTACCTTGTGGAGTACATCCTCCAGGAGAATTTGCCTGGATGATAGTGGCCATACTGTTCGGGGCTGGGTAACAACTAGCAATGGAAATGGCAGTCAGGGTCAGGATTTCACCTTCAGATGTATCTGAAATTACTAAAAGCAAGTACATCAACACCTAGAGACACACAAGATGTTGCACTGTTGTCCATACCCAGCCTCCCAGCAGAGTTTCTTCCCTTGGATCCACAGTAAAACTTCGTAATTTTGTGCATGGGTACCTGAATTAGATTATTTATTTGCCAATCCCAGGAGGACTGCTTTGGGAAAGGTCACTGCTACCGGTCAATGCCTCCAAATATACTGGTGATAGGAACACCACATATCTGACAGACCCTCTGGCCATTTCTGGAGACCATGCCTGGGAAGAAATCTCATGGAGAAGATCTGGAGGAGGATTTATTGATTGTATCCATCTTTCCTTGCTTGAAGACTGAGTAAGCTGAGGTAGCAGGAAGCTGCCAGAGTCTGTGAGCCTGATGAGAAGCCCTGGCTCCCAATCATCGGAGCGACAAGCAGAGAGGTTCCATTGTCATCTCTAGTCTCAGAAATCAGACATCCGTTGCAACCTGGCATAATGCAGACGTGTGTTAATCTGTTCCAGATCAACTATTAACACTGTTTGTCATATATGCAGGATTTCTTTTCTTAAATTTAAAGCAGCTTCACTGGATAACCGGATGACTGAAAGCTGCAGAGCTGGCTGTTTATTTGTCTTCCTTGGCTTGATACTGACCTGGCCCCCGTGAGTAGAGATAAAACCCCCATCATCTCGGTTCTTGATCCTGTGTTATTTAATCAACAGGGCTTCTCAACAGTGAAAGTCAAGGTGGCTGAGTAAAGCAAAGACAGCTTAGCAACCCACTAGCGTTGTGTTTTTAAATCATGGAATCTGTGTCGTAAGTGTGTGGGCCCATGGGGTAGAGTTTTTTGGCAGAACAGGAGAGTCCAGGCTTTGTGGGGTTAGGGTTAGAAGACTCTCAAGAGAAGGATGTGAAATCCAGTGACATCTGTATCTAAGTTGTCTCTAGGAATTAGTCTTTAGAGTAATTATTCTCTCTTCTGTACCCTGTTTTCCCCAGGGTGATAACTACTTTGTTTTCCTCTGTGTCATTTTGGAAGTGAATAGGGATATCTGTCATGTAGATGATGGGAGGGAGCAAGACACCAAGGGCAAACACAGAATGAGCCAAATGGAGGTTTAGGCTCAGCGTTACCCTCCTGGATGTGGTGGTACAGAAGGTACCAAACCATTGGAAGTATCTTCACCCCTTGCTTACCGCCTACCAAGTCTACCACATATTATATGAGAAGTCTAGCATTGCTGAGCCTTTCCTTGAAATAAGAGCCCAGTTGTAGCTTTGTTCAAAATAACAGTTGCTCTGTGTCATGGAGTACCAGGTGAATCCTCCCAGGCAATACAGGCAGGGAAGACCCTGACACAATCTAGACACTAAACGAGCTGTTTAGCAGCATTATGGTTTGTACGTACATCGGGGCAGAACTTCATGCACCTGCTAAGTTATAAGTCAGAAAATTAAGAAACCTACAGGCTTCACATTAGACAACAAGGTCAGAGGACAGTAATGTCACAAATCCACCTTAACTGTCTCATGCACCTACATGGGAAGGTAGACAGGTGTAGTTACATGAACTCCTCTCTTCCATGCTCCCGATGAACTTGCAATGAATCCAGCCTGAAATCCATTGTTGTGGCATGGGGGTGAATGATATCAAGACCTTTCATCCAGAGATAATGGAAACACTTGGGTCATGCAATGCTGGGCATAATATATGGTTTGTTTGTGTTTTACTTTTCTCAGCTATAAAAAAGACAAATACAGTTGAAAACTAAATGCATAGGATTTACCAAGCTGTAGCATCACTGCAATGGTTAATTAGTTAATGTTTGTACAATGTTTTAACTGAAGATGTAAAATATCAAACATTATTGTTGTTAAGATACATCGAGATTCCCATTCTTCTAATCTTTATCCACACCCACTTACAGTGATTACTTTTTATCGGTCTTCAGTAAAAGATAACCCATTCTGAGATATTGCTGCCAGTTTTAATATATCAGTAGTCAGACAGGCTCATCAATTACTCAAAATCAAACAGCTTAACAGAAAAAAATAGAAGTAGCAAGATTTGATCTGAATCCATCCAATCAGACCCTACCTGGAAAAGACATACAGCTTTAACCTCTGCCAGGACTTCCTCTCTGCTGCTGGTTAGGTTGCTCCTGGAGGGATATATAAGGACAAATTTTGCTTTTCGTTGCTCCATGCAGTTCCATTGACTTTAATGGGATTGGAAAGATTACTTAAGAGGAGAATGTGGTTTGCAACTTTACCTTGCTTCCATTAGCAGGCCATATGACTTTAATAAAATATAGGGTGAAGGTTCTTTGAGAATGGCAAAGCACCTGGACATTCTCAAACAGTTTTCTCCACCTGGCTCATTTATTAGCCGTTCTCTTCATACAAATAATACAAAGGGTGATGGGATGAATGTGGCACAGTCTGTGTTCTCATAGTCTGCCATGTTTACTACTAACTTGTTCATGTTAGAATTACCACTTTATGTTAAACCAACAATTTAATGGTGGTTTTTATCACATCTCTTTTACATCCATCAACATGATACTGCCAATTTCCCCTCTTAAATTCAATTTTTGAGATTGTTGCTGTATTTCTTCTACTTCAGATTCATGATTTGCATGCTTGCTATATGTGTATACAAATTTTTGTTCTCCTTTGTACTGTGTATGAGGCATGAAATACCCTCCACAGCTCTGGGGAATAGCTTGTACATCTTACTATCCACTTACTAACATTTCTTTTTCATTAAGGCCAGATTAAGCATGGATTCTGTGAAATAAAATTCAGTATCAGAGCATAGTTTATATATAAAGCTATTCTAAATCAAATCTACAGCAAGGATACCATGTTAATACAGGTGCACTGAGGAATTATTAACACTGAAAACTGAAATATGCATTTGCAGTGCAAAGTTTCTCTCTCTTTTTCTCACTTTTCCCCTCCCCTCTGCTCCCTGCTCTGCTTTAAAGAAAAGTGCCACAGAAGACTTTTCAGCATTCTGTTTGTAGAATCTCATAAAAACGATATGATTGAAATTCTCCAGACACAGCTTGGCTTCAAGATGTAAATAATGTTCTGATACTGATTTCCAGAAGCTCACTAAAAGCATTAAAATTGTAACTTAACTATTCTCTGGGAGAAAAAAAAAAAAAAAAAGAGAAAAGAAAAAAAAAGGTGGAAATACAATTCCAGAAGGGATGAACGTTATTGCTGCCAGTAAGTTCAGTCTTGTAAAGCTTCTTCCCTGAAAGACAAGCTTAAGCTTGCCTGAGCTTTTCCCCAACCATGATTTATGTTTGAATTTACTACATGTTGGCAAGATTTTGCAGTCCATTCAGCCCAAGCTCAGGCTCAACTTCCAATGAAAGCAAAATAAATACTGCAGGGTAAACCCTACATTTACTGGAGGTCAAAGTAGTGTGAAAGAATAAGAGCAAATTCGTTATGTAATTATTTGTTACATAATTATTATTTTTGCTTACACTTGATGACCATTTAGATAAAAAGGTATCCGTTTGTACAGCTGGCATGCACAAAAGGAGGCTACATGGCTTCAAATATCTGACAGTTCTGAGGATTAAGAGAATAATTTAGTTTATTATGACTGTCTGGGTTGCTTGACCTAGCTGAGATGTGAAGAAGTATGTGTCAGGTATTTTATTTCCCATAGAAATTGCTCTATGAAAGCCAACAGGGGAGCAAATGAGACTCAGTAAGAACATTCACCACCATTCTCTGGAGCAGGGGGGAAAGTAGAATGGTGAGGAGAGAAAAATGAAAAAAAAAACCCAAAACAAACACTGTTTTTAAGAGAACTACGTATTTCCTCTGTAATAGATTTCCAGATACCGACCAAATCTTTTCTGAATGCTTTCAGAGTCAGTGTAGTTACCTATAGAGTCACCCACATCTGTCACCCAGGAGCTGAGATTGCCTTGCTTTGTATCTATAAGCTCATACTGGTATAACTCATTAATTTCACTAATAAGGAAGAAGGTAGGATCACATAAGTGCCTTTTTTCTTGCAGTGACTTGTACTCTCTATGGTGGTAGTACCTGTAGTTCTGTGTGAAGAGGTATACATTTTGTGTGCAGCCATGCCCTGAGTCAGGAGCAACTTTTAAAGTTGGAGAAAAAATGGTAAATGACTAAAATGACTGTTTACTAAAACAGGTAACAATTATTGCCATATTATATTAGAACCATTTAGGAAGCTGAATCTTTTCTGAAAACATCTCTGAGCAGCATTGCTCATCAGAAAGACCATGGGCACTCCTACCGGTTTATTCTGTGCCGAAAACCTCCCCCATCTGTAGAGGAATCTCCTCTATAGAAATAGTAAATTGTGCTGGGGAAGCTCTCTGTGCAAATATATATATATATTTACCAATTTGTCTGAATACCCAGGGGCTTTGCCCCTTAGGATCTTGCCTGTTTTCGCTGGTCTTTCCTGCAGCTCAACTATCTCTAAAGAAGGCATGGGTCAACGTCATCCAAAATAGCTCTCTAAAGCAGGTTAAGAGGTACCACAATTCAGCTGTCCACAACTGTCCTTCAGTTAAAATATAGGAACTGGTGATGTGAGTGTTGACAGTCCATTTCTGTGTGAAATAAGACATATTTTGTTCAACCACTGCTGCAGGACTGATTGTGAGTGTCTATGGATGTTCCTTTCTTCCTCTGGTACTCTTGTTTTACAGGCAAACTGTCCCAGCTTTTCATACTACATCTTTCCTGAACAGTGGAAACCTTCAGTGAATTTTCTCCTTCCTTTTATCCCCTTTCACACTTCTGATTGTGCCATGTAACTCAAGTGAACAGCAAGGGAAAACTATGTGTAATGATATATCAAAACTGTTTTCAAACATGGGGTATTCTGACAGTCAGTGGGATCTGGGATGCACTAAGCCTAGTGCTTGACTCTGAGGTCCTGATCTTCTGTCACATACAATCTTGTTTTATTATTTTCACCAACACAGCTGAACATCAGTCACTTGCTTTCTTGCGTGGGAGCATTCTGGATCCTGTTTTCACTTGCTCTGTAATGACTAGCATCACTGATGGGACAGCAATGAACCATGCACAGAGACATTACACTGTTAAACCTCTCAGTCTGTGTTTCTACTTCTGTTGCTTAAACTAGGAGGTAAATCTCTGGGATTGGCTACATCTACATTTGGTGAAGATATGAATTCTGGGTTCCTCCTGAAGCCCAGCTTCTTGTGTAGGATTCATCTGACCAATGATTAAAATCTACAGTGTTGATATTCAAGTCTGGACAAAACCTCCTTGCAATACCTTCGGAGTATATTATTTCCATGGTGTGATTCACTTCATCTTAAACTAGACATCTAAAATAGGTTAAGATGAATCAGTGCTCTGCAATTATGTGTTTCTCTCCACTGCTCAAACAAGAGCCTTCTGCTACGAGCTCATCCCCTTTGCAAGAGTTCAAAGTTAGGCTGATACAAATCCCAACTGATGTGTTTGCATCTCCTGTGTAGGAAGCAGAACAAAGATTTCCAGAAACTCTGCCTGTCCTTTGGTAGGTAACTGGGACCTTTCTCAGGGGGAATTCAGACCAACTTGTGATGAGCAGGTGATAGAGCTGCCATCAGATCAGGCACAGAATAGCAGGGCACACTGACAGGATAAGTAGGTGTTGCTCAAAGTGCTCTACAGGGGACAGACTGCACCCGAACTTTTCCCTTGGGACCATGAAACAGTCTTCATGGTCAGCCCTGGGGTTTTCCCAGGAGGTAGGTAATGTGAAGACCCTCCAGCTGGCCTTTGCGCAGCAGTGTAGACCCGGGCATTTCTCCCAGGCAGGGCTCTGCTGTTGTGTAGGTTCTTCCTATGCAAGTGTAATGAGGAGACTGAACACAGCAGACATTGCTAGGGATAAAGGGTTAATACAGAGTTTCTTATCTTTTCTAAGAACTGTTTATCCCATAAAACTAACGTGTTTAGCAGAAGTTAAGAAACAGATATCATACTGTAAACAAATTGGTTTAATTTGCTCTAGAAATTTTTTTGAGGGGTAGTATTAGCAGAGTGGAAACTTTCAGTCGCAGTAGAAACTGGAACAAGGCCTATGGTTTTATTTCTTGAAGCAGGTATGTTTTACAATTCATTCTCTCTGAAAGCAAACATCACTGTAATTAAAGAAGAGAAAAAGGATTAAAAGTTGCCTTGCAACTGCTCTTGACATTTGCTCATTGTAAAGGAAGAAAGAAAAGAAGGGTCTTGTTCTCTCATTATCCTTCTGTTCCATCATTGACATTATTTTTCTCCCTGCCATTGCTCTAATATTAGCATGCATTCATTGCTTGTTAACAGCACATCAATACAAAAGCAACAGCCTTCACTATGTGCTTCAGTCCCTAATAGCACTAAAAACAAATAAACCTTGAAAACTTAAGATAATAGAAGAAAAAGTGTGCATATCAGCTGAATGTGTTTACTGTGGGTGTACTAACTTTCCTTTTTTTTACCAGTCTGTATTTCCGGTTTCGGCACTGGACCACCAGCGTGCTTCCTTTTTGTTTTACTTAAACATTCTTTACCCTTCCAGTGGGCCCAAACATAATTCTTTTCAAGAATCTTCAAGCACCATTCTTCTGCAGTCTGAAATTCAGTATCTGAGTTATATCCTGGGGATTGCAGTGGTATTATATTGTCAACACGGCTGCAGCTGTTACTATCATGTACAACACATGTTTAAAGTCCTTTTGATGGGATTTTTTTTCCTCTTCCCCCTTTTTTTTTTTTTTATTCTTTTAATGGCTTCTTGGGAGAAAAGAAAAAAAGAGGAATTAACTGGAGTCCCCAAAACACTGAAAATGGAGATACAGGGCCTTCAGATGAAAATAAATAGTACTTCAGTCCTGCTGTCAGTGGGCAAAGATCCACATTAAAAAAAATCCCACCGTCACCATAGTTACCCTACTGAGAAAACGTAAGAAAGACTGAATGAGCCTGGAGATGAACTGTGGACATATCATTAAGGAGTCCAGCTGAAATGCTCAAGCTGAAAGCGTGTTACAACACTTGGATGTTCATACTTCAGCCCTGTCCTCCTTTGAATTTGTCCCCTCCTGCTTTTCAGTCCAGCGCAGTGAGCATGCAACTGCTGCCCATGCCGTGCCACCAACCAGTGCTCCTGTGACAAAGAGTTTGTACCTGGAAACTGACTCACTGTCAAATGAGAACTAGTACAAGTGGAAGAGTCCGCGAAGCCAAGACAAGGCTCCATTAAAATACTAAGCACGGTGAAACAGGGATTAGAGGATGACTTCAGATAAAGACAGTGAAATTCTCAAACAGCAACACACTGCTGTTACAGCGTCTTTATCTTTCTTATAACAAAGTAGTTTTCAACGTGTGGACTACTAGTGGTCTTGGAGTGATTTCTTGAGAGATGTGAAAAGTAACTAGGAAAAGAAAAGGGCATTAAGCAGAAAGCTTACATTTGTTTTTCAGGGAATCATGCTTCAAAAAAAAGGGTCTTTTAGTTGAAAAAGGCTGAAAATTACTGTTGCTCAGAAAAGCAAAGCATAGAGTAGATGAAGTGCTATTGTGATGCACTGAACTGAAGTGTCTGGTTAAATTTCCCTTTATTTTCTGATGTGTTTAGTTCTGGCAGCAAGAAATTTCTCCCTGGCGTGGAGAACACTTCAGCAGAACTGGTCCGTGACTGGTGAAAGAGGCAAGAAATAAACTATTATTCTGCAAAAATGTGATGATAAACTTGAAATCCTAAAGTCAGGTGACTGAACGATAATAAAACAGTGGTGGGGATGTGGCTGAAACCCATGGCAGCTTGTAAAAAACAAACACAAACTGAAAGAACATCTACCCTTCCAAAGATTGTTTTTGTTTAAACCAGGGTAAAACCAGAATAATTGTTTTATTGCAAGTCATGTTGGATCTCAATCTAAGTGTACAAAAACAGTCTATCTCCCTGTATCAGCAAAAATACAGATTAGAAAAGTGTTGTGGTTTAACCTCAGTTGGCAACTGAGCACCACACAGCCGCTGGCTTACTCCCCCCGCTGCCCCTGGTGGGATGGGGGAGAGAATTGGAAGAGTAAAAGTGAGAAAAACTCGTGGGTTGAGATAAAACAGTTTCATAATTGAAATAAAATAATAATAACAATCATAATAATAATGTAATAATAATAATAAAAGAATATACAAAGCAAGTGATGCACAGTGCAATTGCTCACCACCCGCCGACCGATGCCCAGCCAGTCCCCGAGCAGCGGCCCCCCCGGCCAGCTTTCCCCAGTTTATGTACTGAGCATGACGTCACATGGTATGGAAAGTTTCTTTGGCCAGTTTGGCTGTGCCCCCCTCCCAGCTTCTTGTGCACCTGCAAGCCTTCTCAGTCGGTAGAGCATGGGAAGCTGAAAAGTCCTTGGCTAGTGTAAGCATTACCTAGCAACAACTAAAACATCGGTGCGTTATCAACTTTGTTCTCATCCTAAATCCAAACCACAGCACTGTACCAGCTACTAGGAAGGAAATTAACTCTATCTCAGCCGAAACCAGGACAAAAAGAAACACTGTAACATCTGATCTCCTATTTCTTTTCTCACTGTTAGGTAAAATGGCCGAAATTCCAGAAGGCAGTGCAACAGTTCTGTTGTGATTCCTGACTTTCCAAAAGCAAGCAAACAATATCATTTCACTAAGGGGGCTATGAGGAGGAAGGTTTTAATGAATACTAAATTAATTTTTAAAAGCCTTAAAACAGAGCTGCAGTCTGTGGCACTTAGAATTATAACTAGACACTTAGAAGCAGAAGCAGTTATTTTCAAGCTATCCAGATGGATGAGTGAAACTGCACAAATGTAGCTTTATTTTAAAGAAAAGATCTAACCACAGATCTAATCCAGAAGTCCACCACTCTGGATTCCCCCAGAACACAGTTCACCCACGGTGTCTACCCCAGACCCACCAGTGCACCACAGAAGAACGACACCTAGGGATAACAAGCATGTACTTATTGATTAAAACAAACAAACAAACAAACCAAAAACAAAATCCAAACAAAAACAAACCCCTAACATTATTTGAACCATCAAGTCACATACAAAATTAACATATCTAACCACAGGACTGTATTTTTGCTGCTCTCCTTCTCCACTACCTTGAAAACTCACCTTCTATTTATGGATCCTCTCTGTCCCAAACTTTTGCATTTCACACCAGTTTGCAACGTCCCTGGGAGAGAGATTGTGCCTTTGTCTTTGCTGGGATGGATTAAAAATTGCACAAACTGGGACTCTGATTGGGCTTTTGTGGTCAACAACAGCATTAGTAATGATGATGTATAAGTTACAGGAACTGCCTTGGAAGCTAAACTCTTTTTAGCGCTTCCTTTTAAAAGAAAAACTGGAATAGTTAGGAATCATGAAACAGTGTAATGACATATATTCACAAAAGCCATGTAGAAGAATACTTAGGAAAATGGACATATTGTAATCAGTTAGTAATTAATATGCACTTTATTTTCATTGCAGTATTGGTGATGGCAAAATTGGACAAGGATGATCTTTCAGACAGCAGACTATGTCTCCTTATGGCTCTGAAAGTGGGAAAGTCAGGAAAATGCAGTTCATGGTTCAGCAAACTGAGCTGTCTTAGTCTCCATCCACTTCTCAGCTTTTCCAAAGAATTGCCCTGCTAAATATGTAAGATAAAACTAATATTTCTAAAACCACTAACAACTAATGTTTTAATGGAAGTGTAGTAACATATTCAAGTGCTTTATTTTTTCCTTTCACATTTCACTTTCTGCATGCAAAGTAATTCACCAAGAGAAACGGTTGAAACAATGGAAAATGAACATCAAGGAGCAATCCTACACTGAGCCTGCCTTGCAGCCAAAAACATAATTGGTCTTTTCCTTCTCTGATTCTTTGAAACTTGGCACTGTCTAAGTGCAATCTGGGATTTTTCCTTGCAATTAATATTAATATAATTTCTGCAATCATGGTATTAGAGGTTGTGTGTCTTTCTTCCAAGCATGATACCTCAAAGTATTGTTCATATCTCTACTGACATACCAAGCAAATAAACTTTCCAATCAGCTTAGGCTAGAGCTTGTATGTAAAGACTTCGATGAACACATTGTAAAATGACAATAAAGGGGCAACTGGTGGACTGGAATAAAACTGATACTTATTGTACATATGAGGTGTTTTCTGCACAGGTTTAAACCCATTAGGGTCAGTCTGGAAAAATAGATGGAAAAGAAAAGAATGGTTCAGGATAGCCATATTTCATCAAATGCTTAAGGGACTCAAGAAAATAAGACTGGCCACGCTGAGCCAGAACAAGAACCCATCCACTCCAAGAAGGTGCTCTTGACTGTCATCAGTAGTGCTCAAGGAAAGGTCAAATCTGACCGTTGCATTCAGTAGCCACCGATGAACTTGTCCTCCATAAATTTGCCTAGTTCCTTCTTAATAACATTTATTCATTGGGCTTTCACCACATCCTCTGGCAATGAGTTCCAAAATTTAATTATATACTGTGAAAAAGTACTTCCTTTGGTTTGTTTTCAACCTGCTACCTGATAATTTCATTCACTGTACCTGTTTTTTTGACAATGCCAAAACTATTAGCTTTGACAATTTCTTTGCTGATGTCAGCTGTTCTCAAAACCAGTTTGGACCTGGGCAGGAAAGGTGTTTCAACACAGACAAAGAAAATAATTCTGCCTGAACTGGAAAAAGTGCTTTTTCAGACAGATAACAATTTGGGGGAGGAAGGGAGAGGAGGGCCAGAGGTACCTGGACTAATAACCAGGATAGTATGGAAGGAATTTGGCAAGACAGAAATGCGTTCTAGTTGCCGTTTTGCATTCCTCATCTTGTTGCATTTTGCTTTAAGAAGTTAATTCTTGTTAGTTGACATGAACAATGCTTTAGTTTCAAGGACACTGTCTGATCACTACGTACCATTGCTACAGACTTCTGAAGAGTTGCCTGATACCAGAAAGCACACAACTGAACATCATGGTTTCACATCTGATATGGGTCCAGCCTAAAGGGGAGAATTCAAATGTTTTGACTGCCACAGCATGTCCTGGCATTTTACAAGATTTATGGAGAGGAACCAAAGGAGAGGGAGAGAGAGAAGCTAGATTTGTTAGCAGAGCAGCAACATGCAGTGAAGTGTAGTGTAGACTTACATCTGTACTGTGTTAGAGGAAATATTTATTTCCACTGTGGGTTACCGTGAACCTGAATACAGTTAGACTTTCAACTGACTCCTGTTTCCTGAGATACAGTAAGGAAGAAGTACCAGACTCTAATGAATTTGCTGCCTGACACATGTTGGGATGTAACATATGACAGGATTTTTCATACTTACTTTTTTCTTTTATAGCCCAGAAGACTGTGTGTATTGTCATGAACTGCTGAGTACAGCAAATGCTGCTCAGAGCACTGTTCTGTTTAAAACAGAGCTCTTGGATTTTGCTCAGTCTGCTTTTTAAAATAATTTTGAAAAGATTTTTTTTGCAACATTTGGTAATATTTATTTTGCTTTTTCTGTTTGGGATACTTTTCAAAGGACTTCACAGATGTTCACTGAGAGATCTTTATGCTTATTATTGTCTCAGGAATATATAAATGTCAGTGATATGAGTATTTGGGTACAGACAGGCCAGCTAAATTTCAACACTGCTTCTCACTTAGTTGCATGGGAAAGGCTCACCATATGTAAAATTACCTGCTGACAAGTTAAGTGTATAATCTGTGCTTCTTAGTCAAGACGCACACAGTAATCCTTGGAGAAAGACAGGCATCTTTAGAAGTAAATTCACTCATCTGTTTTAGGCATGTATCTTAGGATGGGATGAACTGCTCTTTGAAAGGGCCCTTTTCTCTTCACTGGCAGTATGGTGAACCCAGGCCACCAGCTTTGGCTGCAGTTAAACAGCTAAAGGTAGTTAAGGTGACTCTTGCCCCTTGCTCTAATTTCTCCCAGCTCTGGTTTTCCTTACCAAGGACTCTTAGAAGATCACATGTTGAAACCAAACCAGTGAAACAAATAATGAATTAGGTTAGTATACAAGTCCCATGCCAACTGCCTTTGGGAATGTCTTTTATATTGTCTTTTTTATCATGAGCTCTAAAGGTTAGGAAGCAATCCACAGACAAAGAACAGGATACTGATTTACTTTGCATGTTACACAAGGAGAAATTAAACAAGCGGAGGAGTTTAAGTTCTGTCCCTGTGCTGTGGGACACAGGATAAAATCATGACATGTACCACTTCAAAATCCATAATCTCTTCTCAGGAGTTCACACCTGAGGTTTTGAAAGGCTTGAATGATCTTTGACTGATAAAATACGTGACCTCTGCATGTCATGGTGGAGGTCATTGTAGAAGCCTTCAAGGAGAGTACTGATAATACAGATCTATCTATAACAACCCCTACCTAGTTTCTCCATCACTGGAGGACAGACTTTCTCTCAATAGTCCATGGAAAAGACTAAACTGAAGTCTTAAAATGCTGAAACAATACCTTCATTAAATATGTTTCTCGTGTGTTCTGTTTGGGTGTAGTTTTCTTCTTTTCAAAAAGAAATATCTTAGAGATGTTACAAGCTCAGTGAAGCCAATGAGTCTACCCAAGGCAGGTGTACCTCTGTAAAAATATAAGAACCATTATCATGGAAACATTGCATCTGTGTTTAGCTCTACTCACAAGTCATAATTCTAGGAAACTAATACAGTATCCTGAAAGAATCTTTTTATATCTAATGACAAGGCAGTGTACCTCGAGAGTAGCCTTATTATATATTTTTCATTGCAGATCTGAAATGGTTTCTCTCCTATTTCTGTAATTCCATCTCTCGAGTGGAAGGCACAGACTCATTTCCAGGGAAAGCAGTGTAGTCAAGTAATCTATGCAATTATTTATATTTGATTTCTGTCAGCTCAGGCATGGTACCCCCCCAGACAAAAGCTGGTGTAGGGCTCCTGCTGCTTCCCTTGTAGTGGAGCAGAGGCTGCTGCACAGACACCACCACCCAGCCATCTCCTCTGCATTGCCCATCCTTGGCAAATCCTAGGGAACTGCAGGTAGGAAATGTCTGGAAATGTGCACTGTGTACTATTAAGAGCAGGTCTTTTAATCATCTTAGCATTAAAAATGGATTCTGCAAAGCAACCCCAAAGGGAATTTGCTGTATACATTTTGTTCATTGCTTTGAAGACAGGAATATCATTACCGTAACCAGCCCTTCACGAACAGTCGAGCAGGAAAAGAGGGGGTGGGGACAGAAAGAAGCTGCGTGAAGTATAATAGTTACAGACTCGAGCAGACTATCAACAGCTGCAAGGTTAATTACAGATCTTACCAAAATATATATATATTAAAAAAAAAAGAAAAAAGAAAATGAAAAGAAGGGAAAATCTAAGCTTCAGAAATAAAAGATAAGAAATTCTTTAGAGTAATTATAGGCTGTTGAGGCCTTATGGTAATAATAAAGAAAAACATCTGACTGGATTGATGCTGGAAAAGACAGTGACAAGAGGAATACAGGTTGAAAAAAATAATTAAAATCAGCTATCTTGGGTAAGCTGTCATTCAGTCTCAGGAAGAAAAGAAATGCTAATAAAATATTAATAGGATCTTTTTAAGATTTTTTAATAACATTCTTTTATACACCGGTAGCACTCCAGTTTGTCAGTCAAGAGCATCAGACACAGAAATACCAGACAAACAAATGCAGTAAAAGTGGGGAGAAAAGAAAAGCTTTTGGGCAATAGTGTTTGACCCCAGAAAGAGAACACTAAGGCATTCAGGCAGGAGTTGTTTGGAAAAAGCTTTGTGGAAAATCACTGACTCTGCTTTGCTTTTTAGAGGAAATTATAGCAAGGAGGAAAAGTTATTTCAGACTGACAGACACCAAATGTCAGCAATCATGATATAATCAGTGCAGGCTTTATTATATTTAAGTGGTTTGAAAGTCTGCAGATTTCAGACAGCTTCAAAATCTAGAGGAAGAGTGCATCTAAAAGACAGTCTTATGAATATTACATATACATGCTCTGTGTAGCGTCGCACATATTTTTATGTGCTAAATTCTCTTGCAACTGTCTCTGTAGCTTCTTCTTTAGTGGCCCTTTTGCATTGAATGCCTTTCTTGAGCTGGCTTGCAAACCCTCTGCCCTCTCTTCTTTCAAGTCTTTACATAAAGCCACTTCTTTGTTTCTGACAGAGCCCAGCTCTGTAATGAGCTCCAGAGAAAATATACTTTGTCAGTCCAGAAAATCACTGAAGTGACTGTGCTCAGACAAGTTCAAGGCAACTGCTAAATATTAAAGAAATGTTTTGGGTTTTTTTTCTTCCTTGTAATGTAAACTAAACTTTGCTAGAAAACTGTATTACCTTAGGGGTGGTTCTCAATCCTATCTGCCTTAAGTGACTGCTGGGACAGGCTTACCATCAGCCCTTTTTCTCTCCACAGATAAAGCTTGCTGAGGATGACACATACCCTGACGACACGTGATGTGGGGTGACTTCACCGCTGTGTAATATGCAGCCATGCTACATCTGTCACAGCTATTGCAGCTACTGCACACCGTGCGCAGATGCCATTAATTTTGACTCTACACCCACAGCACACCCGATCTCTTAAAAGACTCTTTAACAAGCTCTTTCCTTCCAAATCAGCAGACTTCCAGCTCAGCCATAACTGATTATATTGACAAGTTTTCTAAGGACATATGAGGAGAAACTGAGGGAAATAATTAAGGTCCTGCCCACAGGAACGTGTCGCATGGTTTGTGATAGTCACTAATGGCAGGTGTGTATCTGTGGGTGGAAAGAGAATGGATACTTATTACTGGGGAAAGCTGCCTTGGATATAATGGCTGTTGATAATAATGCCTATTTTAGGGTTGTTTGACAGTTCCCATCAAGCACAGAAAATGGTAAACTCCAGTAGGTTGTTTCATTAGAAAGGAGCAGGGTGAGGGAAGAGTGAATGTCAGAGCAGACTTTAGTCATTTCTGAGAACAAGGCTGGGGGGAAATACATTGTGTTCCCCATGCTGAAAATTGCTGGTAAGCATCTCTTACACCATCGTGATTCAGAAATTTGACAAAGAGGCCATCTTTGTAAAACAAAAGTGACCTTTACTGTCACCGTGAGAAAGCCAATCAAATATTTGCAAATCCTAAAGGCCTGTAAAACTTACAGGTCAGTTATGATCTGGAGCTAAATATTTCTGAGAATGATACCTTCATTCAGCATGCTTGATCAGCTTGCTTTAGTGGTGACCAGAACGTGTCACTATGTGAGCGTGGGCTCCCCCTGCACAAGCATGGGCTATGCACGTGTACCATCCCACAGCTTTTGCTGAGAACAGGCTGACTATGTGCCATCCTCACTAAAAGGTAGAATATATTCCCCTTCTAACCAAGAACTACAGGTATGGCTGGATAGGAAAAAGCTGATAAGAAAAACTTTGTCATTATCAATTTTTTTTAAAATTGAACTATTTTGCAGAGCTCACTGCTCTGACTCCACTGTCAGTGGAACTGGTTCACCACGTGGGTATCAAGACCTGTTTTACTCTGATCTACAGCTTGCTTGTCTCTCTCTGGCATGGGAAGGACAACACTATATGACTGGCCTCTCCTCTCCAGCCAGGCAAGATGCAGAGGGCTGCAATTGGGCTGTGACCCTCCTCCCCTGACTGGTAGCATCTTCCCTCTTCCCAGCCAGGCCCAGAAAGTGAGGCCATACACACAGAGATCAGAGAGTCTGGGGGGACAAGTAGGAGAGAGAGGGGCTGCAGTGAGATCTGGCGTTGCATGCTGCAGAACAGAGAACAGAGGGTTCCAGAGACCCCGCAATAATTTTTCATTGCTGGGTCCTCTATGGATGGGGTCACATATGCCAGGGTCATATGCAAGACCCCAGGGAGAGTAAATCATCTGGGAAGCAGGTGCTTGGTGTGGCAATAAACCCCTTCCAGTCTGTGGTTCCCAAGTGGGCTTAGTGAGTCCTTGCCCAGAAGGCTGAGCAGTAAAGTGGCAGTTGATGGTATTGTGCTATGTTTATTTTGGTACTTATATCATCACTGGTTCAAATCATGTTGACCATGGCTGGCCTGTTGCTGTAATTGTTGTCCTAGTTGTCCTGGGCTGGACAAGGATCCACTGCCCCAGCTTCCTCCTCTCCTGAGACAGCATGATGGAAGAAACATCATGTTTATAGTCTTTACCCCATAACTCATAGTAATCATAAAGGTGATCACAACTGTGTTTTCCTCCTGGGTCCCTGATTTGTGGGCTAGTGTGCGCTCAGACCTGGAACTAAAGTCAACAGGAGCTGTGCTTTGAACATCTGGAGTGCTGCTATCCCATGCTAAACCTGCTGGGAAAAAAACTTACATCCTCTTCATCTCTGGACACCAAAATTCATGTAAGCCTTGTGCTCCAATCTCTATGACTCGCTTCCTCACTATGTAAAATGAGACTAATAGCATCCTTTACTGCACAACTCAACAGCTATCATGGCATACTTAGATCATATAGGGTAGCAATAACTTTGCACTTTTGGAAACCCTGGGAGAAAACAAGGAAGGCCTAAATTCACATCTGAATCTGGAGAACATGCAAAAATATGATATTGAGTCATTGCACACTCAGGATAAGACAGTAATCTCAACAACATATTGATAACATATTGACAAAAGATTCCATAGAATCTGACAAAAATGTAAATGAATTTTTAGAAATGTTGATGAAATGACCCCGGTTATTCTTACAGGTAAAAAATTACTGTTTGAAACACAAGATACAACGAAAAGTCTTCAAAGCAGCTAAGCACAGGTTGAAGGACCAAGTATTCACGTGCAGGCAGCAGGGGAGCAGGTGGTGGGGCTGAGAAACAGCCCCCACAGCTGCTCTCCTGAGCTGTATGCCAGCGCAGCAGACCCCCAGTGCCCGTGCGGAGGCAGCTCCTGGCACCTGTACTGCTTCAAATGGCTCCTCCAGCTGTGGCCACACACTACGCCAGTCTATTTGGAGTTGACATACGGTTCTCCTTCATAATATGGTGAGGGAATGGAGGGGCCATCTGTCTGCAGGCGGCTGACAGCGAACTGGCCTTCTGCGGAGGGGTTTGTGGTGGCCTCCATTTCCATGTGCACAAAAAAACAACCTGTGCACAGCAGACCCATGTCTACTGCTTAGAGGTAGCACAAAATATTAGTAAAGGGGGAGAATAAATTTGGAAAAGACAGTACTGAAAAATGTTGTCTTCCTGAACTATCACACATCTTAAAGATGAATAGTGACAGAAAACCATTCCAAATGCAGATGGTAGTTTGGTCAAATTAGATGTCAGGCTGTGATTGCTTTGATTTCTGAAGCCTATGATGTGCTGAAGTTCTACATGCAAACCGCCAGACTAAATCAAACCAGTTCAATATCTACTCAGGGTCCTTCCACTAATCCAGGCCATCTCCTCCTGTTTCAGATATAGGCGTTAAAAACCCCCAAACCTCAAGTAAGAGATTCTGTGAGAAGCTGCTGCCAGGGTCGGGAACTCCAATGCCTCTTATCGGACATTATTTACCCTTTGAAGTTTAGGAGATTAAATATTTTCCAGAATTAGTAGATTTTAAATAGCATTTACTGTAACAGTCAATGATGATAAACAAACAACTGACACAATACTTAGTCTTAGATAAGCTTATCTGAAATTTTTTAAATGACAGTTGTAAAATAGTATTTATGCCATTGGATAAGCTGACATCCAGGAATAACCTGTACTGAAGACAAAGCTCTAAAATATTCTTGTCAATTTTTGTAAGTGTACCTCTATAATTTAGAATTCTGCTCAACTTAATTGCAATAGCTATGAGAAGCTCAGATGTTGCTTTACAATAATTTACAGTGATGTTTGGAAAGATCACAATAATGCATAGCATTACTATGATTATCTAAGCAATTAAGAAAGATGATGTTTTGAAACCATCTCGTAAATAAGGTACATATATCATGTAAGTACCCACAGCTCACAGTTATTTTTCTGTTAATTTGATTAACAAGATGCGTTGGACTCTGCAGTGAGGATTCATCTCTCCATGTGTAGATGTTTACAGGGTAGACATCTACATCTTAACTATTCACCCTTGGCCACTTTTGAGGCAATGGAAAGGAATTAAAGAATGACTGACCTCATCCTTAAGCATGTATCTACAGTAGACCAAATTAATAGGTTCCTCAAAATACTTATTTTTTTTCCACGAATTTAAAGGGAGCCTAGGAAATATAGCTCAGATGTCGACATGTACATTGCATGTGTACATCAGACAGTGACCATCTGAATATAGCCAATACTTATCCCACCTCAGTTCCCCATATCCTTCCATAGCGATGAGGTTCATGGTTGTAAGCTCTATGAAAGTTCGCAGTTGTTCATGGGATTGGGTCTGTGAGATACCTATAAAAACACTCCTTACAGTGTGCAAATGAATGCAAAATGCAATATTTACTTAGTGAACCTCACAAAAGCAGTACTTGGCAGACATTAAACCTTCAGCAATGATCGTACTAGCTGAAAGTAGAAACCTGCTCCAAGTCAGGAGAGGTTCTAATCAGAATGAAACATGTCAAAGCTCAATACTACCTGGTGAACTAAGGTGTGCATGACAGCTTGAGGCTGCCTGAGAATAGAGGCTATGTGGTTTCACCAGTTTTGTAATGTCTTACTTTTCATAACATAAAACATGCCTGTGGGTTTTCTTATTTAGGTGAACTACAATGTCAGCTAAGTAATTCTTGAAAGCATCTATGGATCTAGGAAATTTCTGTTGCAGGAAGTGGACAGCAATCTCTGAAGCTTTTGGCCACAGGAAGACCCCAGAGCCCTGGGAAGCTTGTCTTCAATACAAAAGGGGAAAAAGTCTTCCAACCCTCTATGGTAGCTGCAGTGCTTAGTAACCTCATGATGAAATACATGATGACCGTGTAGATCAATCCCCCTGTGATGGACAGATATGTTTTATTCACTAACAGATTCTCTTTCAATTCAGTTAAAATGGAATTTAGACAAAGCAGTTACAGGTTTTTAACACTACTTTTACTTATATGCTTCTGTCTAAATAGTGATCCAAGAGAAACAATGAAGACAGTGAAACCCACTGGACACAGCATATTGCCCTCAGGATAAAAAGCATTGCTCCATCAAATAAACTATAAAGATTTTTTTTTTAACCTCTTCTATGCTTTTTATCCAAAATTCTCAAAGCTTTAAAAGGGATAAAGGAATTTTTGATTTATAGCAGGGAAAATGAGTCACAGATTTAGTGACGAGGTCAACAGCAGTACCTGAGTCTTCACGACTGTTGATCTATATTGTTTACTTCTACACTGTTGTGCTGTCTTGATCCTCTGCTCATTTAGGCTGGTGAACTTGCTAGAGTGCCTGCTGGCTCCTGAGTGGGAATGGCTGGGCTTCATCCTGCTGCAGAGTCGCAGTGTAGACCCAGCCAAGTCCCAGCTCCAGTGTACAAGTAAGTAACTGCACCCTCTGTGAGCCAAGGTAATCTCAAGACTCAAGCCTGGCAGAGCACAGGAGATCCTGATTTAATATTCTCTGCTGTTCTTGTGTGGAAGAAAATTCTTCTACTCAGATATAGTTTTAAAATATCAGTCAAATTGACAGATTAATCACCACCACAGTTATCTTCAGGCTTCCACTGAATCCTCGATCAGAGGAGGTTTTACAAAGATATGAGAACAAATTTTGGTGTAACTAAATTCAATGGCATTTCTGTCCTTTTTGATGAGGGCAAGTTTTCAGCTGTGACCTAGAGAGGCATTAAAACACCACAAGTACTTGCGATATTCGTATAGCACAGAGAACTTGCACACAAAAAATACATCAGAAGAGTTGCCACCAATCTGTTTTATAGCTGCTTAGATACTACAAATGACTAACAAAATTTAGAAATATGCATGTTCAAAATGTCAAAGTCATTCTTTTATCCCTGTTAACAATTATCTCATGTAAGATTCTTTCACACAGTGTAGATAGAGTTTAGGTTTAAACAGAAGTGAGCACACTTTATAGAAGTTATTCCAAGTAACATATTTGTAAGGCTTAACATGTACAGAAGCCATAACAATCCATGCATGAATTTCACCACTTCCCTAATTTTCCATCAGTCATTGCAAGTATTGATTGTCCCTACTTTAAGTTGTGCATTTTATTTTCAAATGGAAAGAAATTTATATGCAGTGTGGCATTTCATTTCTTAAACAGACAATCAATGTGTGATTCCAAATTGTATATTCTGGATGTGGAAACAAAGCTGCGAAGTTTAAGAAATCTGGGGCACGGAAATCTGAAAGCAAACTGGACAAAGGAAAACCTTATGTAGACAAACCTGGAGGAAGCAGATTTGAAAGAAGGAATCTTTCTAAGGATTATCTCCTCAACACAGATCTCTGGAAAACTGGGTACTGCAATCCAGAAGGAAAAAATCTTGAACCACCTGCAGAACCAAAAGGTTTCCAGTGCCACCTATGATGTTCCTGAGCTATGGCGTTGTTGTGGTTTAACCCTGGTAGGCAGCTCAGCTCCACACAGCCACTTGCTGACTTCTCCCCAGTGGGATGGGGAAGAGAATTGGAAGGGTAAAAGTGAGAAAACTTGTGGGTTGAGATAAAGACAGTTTAATAGGTAAAGCAAAAGCTGTGCACGCAAGCAAAGCAAAATAAAGAATTCATTCACTGCGTCCCATTGGCAGGCAGGTGTTCAGCCATCTCCAGGAAAGCTCCATCACGTGTAAATGTTACTTGTGAAGATGAACTCCATAACTCCAAACATCCCTCCCTTCCTCCTTCTTCACCCAGCTTTTATTGCTGAGCACAATGTCATATGGTATGGAATATCCCTTTGGTCAGTTGGGGTCTGCTGTCCCGGCTGTATCTCCTCCCAACCTCTTGTGCACCCTCAGGCTACTCGTTTGCAGGGCTGTGTGAGGAGCAGAAAAGGCCTTGACTCTGTGTAAGCACTGCTTAGCAATAGTGAAAACATCCCTGCGTTATCAACGCTGTTTTCAGCACAAATCCAAAACATCACACCATACCAGCTACTATGAAGAAAATTAACTCCATCCCAGCCAAAACCAGTACAGGCATAAAGACCCTGTGACTTACCAGCCATATTTCCTAGCTCTCATGAGACAGTCACTGAGGACAAATAATGCTAATCACACCTTTTGTGAAACCAGATGGGAGATGATGTGATCCTGCCCAGTCCCCACCTGCCTCAAGCTCTCTTTACCTAAGATGTAGAAACATGGTATATCTACAGTACAGTACAATGCTATGTGGAGGAAGTTTGCAATAAGATAGTGTGGACACCATTCAAATTAGTACCCTTCACCAGACAAATTCATTTAACTAAAAACAGGGTTTATCAGTCTGGTAGGAGGGCTCTGCTTTGGAAATCATTCTCTCTGGAGGACTTGAGTGAACTCTCATAGCCTACAGAGCTGACCCATGGAGGTCCACCTTTCTAATGTGCCTCAGTGGAGAGCACACCTCTCACCTCACCATTCAAGAGTAAGAAAGTCAAAGTATTTTTTTTTTAATTGTTGTAGTCTATAAAGAGTATTCCTTCCTTTATGGCTTTTTGATGGCAATTTCTCTCCCTCCAACAAAAGACATTTCTCCTCAGAAGTCAATGCCATTACTCTACAGATAGTGGATGTTTTAAGTTCCTCCTTCAGGGATTGATAGGGAAAATCCCTGCTTTGTTCCTTTGTGAATGAAAGTGCTAGAGGATTTCAGGATATCTGTGTCGAAGCCAAGACACTTGCCAAGACACCTTCAATGCTTTTTAACTAATGGTTGATCACAAAAGAAAGTTGTGTGGTAGACTGGTACGTGTGCGTGTGAGTGTGTGTGCACTTCTGTGTGGGGATTTTTTTCTGTATGCCAGAGCATATAATGCAACGTGTTTAAGAGAACAACATTGTACAAAGCAAGAACAGTGTAAGTTATTCATTATCAAGATAATACTAAAAAAATGAGAATATGTAGTTCTGTTACTTTAGAAAACATTAAAAAACTGCCAATATCTTATAAAGGACCTTGTACTTTCTCTTATGTACCCCTTTTTAATGCTTGACCTAAGTCAACCCTTGCCTATTGCTGCATTCCTGGGTCAGCCAGCACAATTGCTGCAGAGTGCTGCTGTCTGGGCACACAAATGCACAAGAGCTCTGTAGAGCATTCAGTTAAACCTTAGTGGGGAAAATAAAACAACTATTGAAACTCATTATGAGTTTTTACATGTTACCTTCCAGTTACATGTTACCTTCTAGTAACCCTATAGGTTGCCTCTCTAGTGTTATACCATTCCTGTATGTCACTGTTAAAACAGACAGCAAAGAAAGATTTTAGCAAATTTTGTAAAGTTCTGGTGGGGAGAGACTCCACTAATCCCAAAGTAAGGGCTGCCCCTGCTTATGTGGAGCCATGTTGGTAATAATTTACACTCTTTTTTCCGCTTATAGAAGTGTTCAAGGAGGAAAAAAGGAGATTTCTAAGTTATTCAGTCAACACTAGCTGTGCCAGTTTTGATTAGCTCCAACATCTGTACATTTTCCTCACCAGCAAATCTCTTGGTACATGAGGTCTTCATGATGGTGTTCCTGGTGTTTCTGCAGCCTGACCTCTCCAACCCTTTTATTGATGACCCAGACTGACATTATGTCAGAATAGATGGTGAAGAGCACAAATATTTTGCCAAGGATCTCATCTGAAACACCCCAAACACAGCTGAGACTGAAGTACATTTAATTTGCAGGCTCTGTAGGAAGGGATTGGAAAACTGCCCATAGTGATGCCAGAAGGAGAGGCTGGGGCCATTGCTGCCTTCTCAGCAGTTGCATGAAAATTATGTCAAGCAGGGATGAAGTACTGGCACTTTTCCTTGCTCCTCCCAGTGCACCTACATGAGAAGTTAGTACCAACAACAGACAGCTGGACAGTGGGGCAAAGCTTTGGAGGGGCAGGGTCCCAGAGTTCCTCCAGCACTAGACTACTGCAAGAGAGTCTCCTATGCACAACAGCCCCACATGTGGAGGAGAAAATACTGGACCTGCCTCATTTCTGTTCTTACAGCTTTCACTGTACACATACTGACTGGCCAGCACATCTCTAGTTTCTTCTTTCCCAGCACTGGGAACATGTGAGGCACAAGCTTATTTGGGGAAAGCATGAGGCAGGACCACACCTATCATCCTCGCAGTCCCTATGGGAAACTTAACAAATTTTCTGGTCTGCTCTATCAAATAGTGAAACATACAAGCCATCTCCTGCCTGTGGTCTGCCTGTTTCAGTAATGAAGTTGTCTGAAAGGGCCTATGAGATAATACATTAATACTTGAAATGGAAACAATGTCAGAAAGACACCTACTTTTAAGAGGGTGACCTGACACCCTGTTCATAATGCTTGCCAGTGTCACTCTTACTCCTAAAATCTATAAGCATATCAATTCTTGCAGAGAAAATAGCTAAAAGCGGTAACTGTTTATTAATTTTCTAAAGATGGAACTGTTTAATTCTATCAGTGAATCCTTACTATTCTGTGATGAGTTTATTGCAGTAATATTATTATAGAGTAGCTGAAGTATTCCCACTTGCCTTCACCAAGTCTAAAACATACTTCTGTCCAAAAGATGGCAAGGGAATCAATTTAGGTGCCTTTCTTAGAAACGCTCCAGGAGATGGAGTTTCAGATTCATTCTTATTTTAATAAGATTGCTATTTTCTTTTAAAATAACACTTCTTATTTTTGAAACTCCTCAAAGTGCCAGTCATGTCTATCACTTGTCTGTCCCTGCTCAGAGCTTAATGCAAAAGTCTAGAAACTCTTTGTATGAAAATTTCATGCCTCCAGGTGCTGCATTGATTATTCATGAAGCTTTTGGAGCTGTCACCATGGGAGCCAATTGGCTACAACTTATTTAGCATATTAATGACCTATATGAGTTAGTGCATGAGGAGACCTATCACGCCACCTGGAATGCAAGTGGCAAGCTGCTGCTGACTCAATCAGCTTTGCAATGGGAAACAAGAAATTGGAAACATTTTACACAGAAACAGCAAAGCTCTTACATGTCCAAATGCATTCACTCAAATTAGCATGCACGCCTTCAATAGCTTGTTTTCATAATATGTTCCTTTTATCCTCTGTGAGTTTGGCCTCATTACAAGCTCTCTCCTACTGCCAGAGCACATGCCCCTGAAAAGGTTTAATAGGTGAGTCATGTGGTTTGTTAGACATTACATCAGAATGATTTAATACACCAAGGGCAAGGCTGTATGTCAGGTCCAGCTGCTGTTACTGCCGCTACAGTTTGTGTAACAGGTAAGTTGATGGTCTCCAGAAAGCAGCTAGATAATGGTAACAATTAATTTTACGGTGGCGAGAGAGAGAGTTCAAGCTGAGCTAAGCACCTTTTTTATTTTTCCCCATTCACTGCAGCGCTGTTACACCCGGTCAGCAGGTGAAGCGCTGCCTTAACGTTTTGGCAAAATTAAAATGTTAAAACCAAACAAGGAAATCACTGAGGGTGAGCTGGGAAATGACAGTGTAAAGAAGCTCTGGCTGAAACAGAGGCAGCTCCATTAAATCTGCAGACAATCAGTGCTAGCAGTGTGCTCGGGCAGGGCTGTGCTGGACCCTGGGGGCAAGGTGCCTTGTCTCCCCTGGGCACTGTGAATCAAGTGTGGCTGGGGAGGCAGCAACCATTGCCTGGCACCAGCAGAAGGACCGCCTCGTCTTGAACGGCTAGGCTGTGCCTTTCCTGGTCACAACTGCTGTATATTACTCCCCAAGCAGTCCTGCCGCAGTCATGGAGGGAACAGCTACAGGTCAGGGTCAGTCAGAATTGCACCGTCTGACCTTTACGTATTTGAGATACAGAAGATACATTGCTAAAGATTTATTAAAATTGTTTGAGGCCCTTTGGGGATGTAAGAAATTTGTTATACGGTGCACAGCTTCGGCTGGCTGACAGGGATTTAGGGCTCTTATTCTTATTCTGGAGGACTCCGAGTCCCTGGGCGAGGGCAGGGTGATGAATGAGAGTGATATACACGCGTAGCTGTGAAAAATCAGTCTCAGCAAAAGTGGCAAAACACTTAAGCACATGCTCAACTTATTTTCACTTCCTTCATACTTTCTGAATATTTTCTCTGATCTGGTACATTGATTGCTTGAAGATATTGCTTTATATTCACAGTTAATTTATTTACTAATTAAAACAAGTAAGAAGCAAGGCTGCCACTCATGGGGATGTTTCAAGCCCACGTAACATGTATAACTTGCTAAGAAAATGCATGACCTAATACCCACGTAGGTTCTTCCTTGTGACTCCAGCACAGTTATAATAATAATTTTGCCATGAAAGACCAGTCTAGAGAACCACACACTACAGTACAGCTGCAGCTGGGAGACAAACAGGAGGAGGCAAATGGAGAGCTGTTCAGACTGATAAAAATATATATGGGGAAAAATCATAGAATCATAGAATCATTGAGGTTGGAAAAGACCTCCAAGATCATCGAGTCCAGCCGTCAACCCAACACCACCAGGCCCACTAAACCATGTCCTTAAGTGCCTCATCTACTCGTCTTTTAAATACCTCCAGGGATGGGGACTCAACCACTTCCCGGGGCA
>NW_008795017.1:6189510-6214874 GCF_000699145.1 Aptenodytes forsteri
TTCCTAGTGATGTCTCTGACCCGGGCCCCAGGGAGGCAGCAGACTTCCCTGTGGGACGGGTCCGGTCAGCATATCGGGCCCTCTGTTCCCCTCAGAAGGGAATCGCCTACAACAATTACCCTCCTTTTTTTCTTAGCAGCGGCAGTCATAATGCGTGGGGCTGACTGCCTCACCCTAGGCGACCCCCTGGATGGACCTTCATCTACATCCTTGTTTGCCTGGCCCTCAAGTTCCAGGGCCCCGTTATCTGTTGTGTAAAGGCAACCGGGAAGGTGAGGGAGGCCGGGTGGGGGTTCGCCTGGCACCCCGAGCAGGGACCCGTTCAATCCACCACCCATCAATCCACCACCCATTGGAGCTCTGTGCTGCCCCAGCCGTGCTATTGCTAGCCAGACTAACTATACAGAGCACCATGTCTCTCTTGCACTAAAGTGTGCTGGACCCTTTCAGGGGGTGGGGATGAACCTGTTGTACAGAACCCCCAAAGGGGAAAAGGGGCATAACTTCTTCCTCCCCTATGAACTAGTAACCAAAGGCTTTAGTTACAAGCACTGGGGAGAAAAGCTTACTTCCAAAGATTTACCAGATTTAGTTGGACACCTGTTTCCTAACCTTGGGAAATATCAGTTTTTCTACAATGACTTAAGTGAGCTTTGTGTGATTAGTTCACACTTTGATATCTAATTTTTAGATGCCTACATTGGTCATAGGCATAGGTCCCTTTTAGGGACCTAATACAAACTGAGATTTTGGATTTCAAATTTTACTTATCAAAAACTAGGCAGCTACATACTTTTGCAGGCAAAGTCACTGATTTATTAAGCATGGATGACCCTCAGAGAGGAAGGAATGGACACAGACTCTATAAAGGCTCTTGAGCTCCCATGCATCTAAATTTTCCCACACACATCTTTGTGAAACAAGAGAAAGATTAAAATTAAAAGCTCCCTTCTGGATTTTGAAGGCTTTATACCATTGTCCAGGATTCTGGATACCTGCTATCCCAAAAGATTGGGTGTGTACAGCCAGGCTGCCCACAGGTACAGCAGACCTGCTGTCCCTGCTGCCCACATGCACTGTGCTCTGCAGTCACACACATTTTGTCCAAAACCACTGTGAAAACCTCAGTCACGTAAACCAATTGCCCATCTAATCTGCCACCATTTCTTCAAAACTATAGCGTTACTTGCACAGAAAAAGAAATTCAGGGGCAAAGAAAAGGCACAGCAACAATAAGAACCCGCAATCCATCACCCTCAGCCCTTTGTTTTACCAACTAACATCACCAGTACCCTGCCAGATGGGAAATATTTGCTGGGCATACTGGAGAAACATCACTGCAATGAGCTATTGGTGGCCCACCTAAAGATTAGCTGATGGAATTGAAGTGCAAAATTATTTGGCTGTTAGAAGGCATATGGATTAGGGGTTTGAGCTGATGTAGCTATGCGCATTTTGTAGTTATTTTAAATGAACGATGCTGGATTATTTGGTGTTCTTAATTGTTGTTGTTTGAACTTATGTAAAGCCCGCATGTAATCATATTGTTGAATCTCCAGAACTGACTTTGTTCCAGGAGAATAAAAGCTTCCATTTCAATGCTTATTGGGACCTGAGGGGAGATGAGTTAAATTTATATATTATCCAAAGAAGAACCATTTTGTCTTTTTCTGGTGGTCTTTCATGGAGGGGTTAGTAATAGCTACAGGTACCATGTAGAATCAAACAGAGGCAATGTAATGACATAAGAACTTAAAATAACTGCATAAAATGGTCTACGATGGTACTGATAGCAGTATGCAGTTCAATATTGAAATATTAGCCTGGCAAATAACCCTTTATGTCCAAATAAATTCTGATTGCCTATTCACAACTTAGATTTACATGAGGCCTTCTTCATTATAAAATGAATAGCTGCTAATTTGTTGCATCTCTAAGTAAAGTTCCAGTAAATTATATTTAAAGGAGGGGAAAAAAAGGCCTTGTTATGAAACAGTCACCAGCTGGCCATACCATTGCAAGTGCTATTTTCTTCTCCTTTTTGAAATTCTAATTTTTTGTAAGTAAGAATTCAACTCTGAGCTTGTAGTGATGCATATAAAGAAATATGGATGCTGCACTCCCATATACGTGGATTCGCATATTCAGGGCTTTGGGCTGAGGCTGTCTACAGCAGAGATAGTCTTCCTGAATTTGTACAATATATTGCATAACAGGATCCTCATTCTGCATATTGTTGCAATATTACCATAAAAGTAATAATTAAGATGAAAATGTTTAGAAACAAAACACCTTGAAACCAACTATTGCCCTGTAGTGAGGCCTTGTTGACTCTGGTTTTCTCTTTAAATTTCTCTATCTAGATTTCCATATTACGACAGTGTACCTTGCTGCCTGATTCAACACTACAGAGAGCTGTTGAAAGGCGCTGCCTGCTCCCCATCACCCTGTGCCTGCAGCCCTCCTTGTCCTGCTCTTATGCTGGAAAGGTGGGCTCCCATCCCTCCTTTGTGCCAGTTCTGCTATCTGTAAGACCTTTTACTGAGTCAATTCAATTCACTAATTTAGCAGAAAACAGCTCAACACATAGAACCAGGAGAAAATTTTTCTGTGGCACTGAGCCACTCAGCTATTACTGAACTATCCCTCAGAAAACTCACCTTGGCACTGAAATAAAGTCGTCACAATATTACCTCCTTAATCTGGTTCGAATATACTTCTGTCATGTTACCAAGCGATAGAGTTGCCATATGGTGTATGTTTGTTGTCAAATATGATGGTTTATTTACTTGTCTAAGTATCTTCTGTTATCTCTGTTAGAGAGACAAAGCAATAATGCATGCTTCAGCCTGCAGCTGCTAAAAAGGCTTGGATCTCCGTTGACAGTAGGGTTTCTTCAAGATTCAGTTGCCTGTACATTCCAGTAAATATCTGGTCTGAAGTCCTAGAGATGGGGAAAAGGGAAGTATCTAGGCCTCAGACAAGCAAAGACGTTGAGAATAGAAGTGAATATGAGACTTGGATTCAGTTGAGGACACCAGCTACAAATGCTTAACTCATTAGTCAAGGAGGTCACTTAACTGTGCAGGCTGTAGTAGGTGTCCCATCTAGAAAGACCTTGTCTTCAAAGGAGTTCTTTTAAGTAATACATTTTCTAGATGCTGATTTATGTCATGACTTTTACCCCTTCACATGACCTTCCTTGCAGTATGTGTCCTTCTCATGTCATCCTACAGGTGCTGGAGAGATGGAGGGAAAGATCTTCATCACTAGGAGGTGCGAAAATTTTGAAGCCTCTATAGGCTTCAAAAGCTGTGTTGCAAGAAATTCTTTTTAGCATTCAGCTGAGTCATTACAGGTGGCAATTTCTTGCCAGGCTAGTGGAAAAATGCATCTTGACTAAAGGATGTCAAGAGGGTGTGTGGTTATTTTCTGGGCAAAGGTTAACACAGAAGACTGTAGGAGAAACGGGATGTTGGCCTGAACAAGGTGGACATGGTAGTGGGGCGAAACAGCACTTTCATAAGGAAGGAAAGCTCTCCCCCAGACTGTGCACCTAAGGAGGGCTGGTAGGGACATCTGTGGGAAGGGCAGGGTTGGGGCAGGGATGGAAGACAGGAATTCCTGCTCTGCCTCTGGAATTTTGGTGATAACGAGGAAATGTCAGAAACCAGCTGAGAACGTGGACTGGTTAACAAGAATAGGTGGGGATTTGTGAGTTGTGGGACTGAAGATAATTGTTGAAACTATGCGAGTGTCTAAGCTCACCCTTTGAAAGGGGGAGATGGAAGAGAGGAGTGTGCCAAGTTCATCATTTATGTGAGCGGGAGTTTTATAGTTTGCAATTTTGCTGACAGTGATAGAAAGCTTTGTATCAGCCTCACCATACTAGGCCTCTTCTGTAATGAGTTTATCACCCATACCAGGTTTATCACTATAATGAGTTTATCACCCATAATGAATTTATCCCCCGCACTGTTTGGTCAAAGCATTCATAAAACCTGGTAAAGATACATCAAAGGGTATCAATTTAATCCTTTTAAAACAATCACACACATTCATCTTTAAAGGAAAATGCAAACATGCTCAAAACATTTTTTCCCTGAGGAATGTCTCTTGGCAATTATGGGAGGTGTCCTATCAACCTGTACTCCCCACCAATAACACCCAACACCTTAAGCAAGAGAAATAAAATGTCCTTCAAGATAACTAATAATACCAGACATTATGGCAGGTTTTCTGACAAAAAAGGGCAGAAACCTTAACTGCCCAGTTCCTGCCTCTCTGCTCTTGGTGTGTGCCAGCCCCATTTCATTCAACGGTCTCACAGCTGCTGTCAAATATCTTAAGTGATCATTGTCCAACTTTGAAACAATACCTTGAGCACAGACAGGCTGCTAATGGTAAGCTCTGATGAACTCATGCTAGAATATGTCGTCATGTTGTCTGTGACAGCAGATGATGTTTTTTGTGTACCCTGGCTGAGGCGCATGTCCCCATTCCATGCCCGGCTGGGCATCGTGGATAGCCAAAGCAGCGTGGAGACAATACAGGCAGCAATGTTGCCTGCTACAACAAGTCTCAAGAGCTGTTCTTAAGGCGATTACAACTTGCAATAGTCAATCTTTGTTTTATTACCTACTTGTATTTGTTAGGGTTTGGAAGCTTTATGAACACAGGTGGCCAAATTCATCTGTTGTGTAACTCCCTGAATCCCGATTTGGCCCACAAACTGGTGTACATTAAAAATTCTCAGCTGAACTTCTTTTGCTGAAGCCATTTTTACCTATAAATACTGAGCATAAAAATAAAGCTAGTTCATCATTTCATCTACTGTATCCTCTCCAGTACCATTTTTCTGGAAACAGAGGGTTTCAGCAATGCACTCCCTTTATTAGATAAAGAACAATTAAAAGGCAACACAATGTTCTTTTATGATTTTTATTGCTTAGCTAA
The DNA here is from genome assembly GCF_000699145.1 of Aptenodytes forsteri. Lineage (NCBI taxonomy): Eukaryota > Metazoa > Chordata > Aves > Sphenisciformes > Spheniscidae > Aptenodytes > Aptenodytes forsteri. The sequence goes on from NW_008795017.1 coordinate 6,194,467, forward strand.
AATCTAAACTGCACTGGCAACTGATTTTTCTATTTCAAAGAACTGCATACTCATAAATAATTCTATAAAAAATGATCCGTTCATAATATAAAGTGTAACTATATGAATGTACATGCCAGCCTTCTTGGTCTAGTTTGCAGGCTAGGTGTTAGAAACTAATGGATCTGTCTTTGGTTATTCCAGGGCTGTATTTGACTCAGGAACTAACATCCAACTGTAATTCCTCAATTGTAAGCTGTTATTACAAGGTCTGTAGTGCCACCCAAAATTGCTTGCTAGCTTTACCAAGGATGCTACGTTTTTTCACATCTTTACATTCTATCGCTTTTAATAAAGTACAGTGCACTATAGGTGTAATTTCATAGAGGAAATTTGCACAAAACCTTTAAAATACTTGGGATTGCCCAGCATGCAAGAATTCAGAGTAAATAAGTAACCCAAATAGCTATTTTGTAATTTGGGGCCCCCAATATGCAATCATTTACATCTCACCAATCTATCACCAATTTTCAGCTAGCATTTTCTCTGCAAGTAATAACCTGCAAGTGATGTTTGCAGCAGATAAAAACAGTTAAAAAAAAGTGAAAGAAAGAGCAAAAATGAAAATAATAGTTGGTAGAAATGAGAAAGAATAGTATAATTACTTGTATTTCCACAGCATCATGTCTTCCCAGAATTCAAGCTGTGCATAATAGCTTTAGTGCAAGGGCAAAACAGAGAAGCCCCTAGGAAAAGGGCTGCAGATAGTATTTTTTTAACCTTCTTGGGGAGCCTTATTCCACGAAGATTTAAATCTTTACAATGTTCAGCAGGACGTGTTGGCTGGAAAGTAGTACATTTCAAAATGAAAATGCATTAATTAATGTCTCTTGGAAGAGGACAATCTGAAATATCTTTCTCTGTGGGAGTAACTTGCAAGCTGATTATGTGGGCTGATAGATATTCCGTCAGAGAACGTTCAGGGAATGTTAAGGTTGTACGGTTAAGCACACAGAATTTAGGAAATGCCACATTGCAGGATTCATGCACATCCTTAACTCTGCCTCTGGTGTGTATGTGGTATAATATATTCATTACATATAATCTCCCAGACACTGCTATAAATATACACTGTGTTCCCTGATCTTAGATTTTACACACCTGAAATATCTTCTCTGTGGGAGTAACTTGCAAGCTGATTATGTGGGCTGATAGATATTCCGTCAGAGAACGTTCAGGGAATGTTAAGGTTGTACGGTTAAGCACACAGAATTTAGGAAATGCCACATTGCAGGATTCATGCACATCCTTAACTCTGCCTCTGGTGTGTATGTGGTATAATATATTCATTACATATAATCTCCCAGACACTGCTATAAATATACACTGTGTTCCCTGATCTTAGATTTTACACACATCATAGCATGCATTAAATACTGTGTACAACTCTCTGCCATAACCTATTAAAACCTTGTATAAGAAAAGTACATAATAAAATTTGTCTTGAGCAACTAGTGCAGATTAACTATTATATTTATGATATAGAAAATGGCAGGCATTTGTTTCAATAAATTATCCTGTAAGCTTGAAAAACTGCACGCTACATGGGTGCATGCAAATTGGCCATGTAGTTAGCTCCTTCATTTCCTGCAAAGCTCAGGAGGGCTGGCTATGTTTCTGCTTGAAAAGACACAGCATGGGTACTGCGGCAGACTGAAGCTTTGGCCATCCCCACGTCAAGCAGGAAAAATAATGGGAAGGGGTCCCTATATCCCCTCACGGACAGACAATCCACCATGGTTTTCTTCCTGATCCAACAGGGTTTTGTTTATCTAACAAATGGAGATTTGCACATATACGTGAGGCCGCACCTCAAATACTGTTTTCAGCTTTGGGCCCCTCACTACAAGAAGGACGTCGAGGTGTTAGAGCGTGTCCAGAGAAGGGCAACAAAGCTGGTGAAGGGTCTGGAGAACAAGTCTTTTGAGGAGCGGCTGAGGGAACTGGGGTTGTTTAGCCTGCAGAAAAGGAGGCTGAGGGGAGACCTCATCGCTCTCTACAGCTACCTGCAAGGAGGCTGTAGCGAGGTGGGTGTTGGTCTCTTCTCCCAAGTAACAAGTGATAGGACGAGAGGAAATGGCCTCAAGTTGCGGCAGGGGAGGTTTAGATTGGACGTGAGGAAAAATGTCTTTATTGAAAGAGTGGTGAAACATTGGAAGAGGCTGCCCAGGGAAGTGGTGGAGTCCCCATCCCTGGAGGTATTTAAAAGACGTGTAGATGTGGCACTTAGGGACATGGTTTAGTGGGCCTGGTGGTGTTGGGTTGACGGTTGGACTCAATGATCCTAGAGGTCTTTTCCAACCTTAATGATTCTATGATTCTATGATTCTATATATGCTACATGACATTGGAAATGAAGGAGTAAAGGGAGTTGGTAAAGTTTAAATAGCATTCATAATGAAAACAAAGCCCATAATTAGTAAGGTTAAGGATCAGAGAATCCAGAGAGAGTTGAGGTTTTACAAAACCCTCAAAATTTATAAAAAACATGTTTTTTTCCATTTAATTGACTCAGAATGCAATGAAAGCATGTTTCTCTAATTAAATAAATGTCTTGTGGTATGCAGAAATAAATACCAATGATTCTTAAATCATGGCCTTTGAGTCTGGACAGAATAGTTTTTCTGTTTGGATTTCAAGGGATTTTTTTAACATTGTTTTTATTTTAGTAAATACTTCATTTTGTTCTGCTCTTCCTCTCTCTCCATTCAAGTTAAGGTCTAGGTGATTCTACTCCAAAATTAACCCTGTTCTGCCCTTTTTCTTGCTGGCACAATGAAGGATTGGTTCTTTTCTCCATATCTGCTTGTTCTCCTTTCTCTCAGAAAGCAGACCTCCTCCACAGGTCCCTCTAGTTGAAAGATCAGTTGCCTGTTTGGCATACTCCTCTTCTGTGTGAATCTGGTATTATTTCATCTTCTGGACAGTGCAGGGAAGCTTAAGAGATTCTTCTATGTTTAAGAAAAGATGGTTGTACTCAACAGATTCAATAAGTTTTATCCCAAGATACAATAGTATTTTCCTTTGCAGAACTTGCCAGCTCTGTGATCAGTGCAGGAGTTCAATGGAAGTCACTGCCTTTACATCACATTTCTCCTCCTTCACCATTTCCTACAGAGGAGCTAGAAACAATTTTAATTTGTTCTGAAGAATATCTTTTTATTCAGAGGAGTACGTAAGTGCAATACTGGAAGGGTCTGCTTTCATCATTGAATGGGGTTCCCAATAAACACAGGCTGCTATGTAACGCACATTAAGCCCAGAAAGGTGCTCTAAAGTTGCTCCATTTTGCACATCACTATCCCAAACACCGTAAATGCTCACTGCACCTTCACTTCAAAAGAATAAGATTTAGATTCATTTGACTGATGGTAGAAGCCTGGAAGATTTTGGTAATGCCTTTTGCCTGCTCCCTTTGCGTACCACAATGTGGGATGTCATTCATTTCAGCATCTGCAGTGGAGATATCTGAATCTACGGTGGTCACCCTATCGCTCTCTGCAGTGAGCGGAGGGAGGTAATGGCTTTCAGGGTGTGTTTCATCTCTGTCTGAGCAACTGTAAAATAGACAGGTTCACACCTGACTGATCATCTCACACACTTACACAGTTAACATAGAAAAATTGGGTCAGGTACAAGTCACTAGTTTTCAGAGAATTTGAACGACTGCTATAGTAATAGCTAAATTAGAAATAGTGAAATGCAAGCTGCAAGTTACCAGAAATGTCACTTTAACCTCTGCTTTAGAATCTAATTGAGTCTGACTCGGATTTTTTTCTTTGTTTGTACACTCATGTTCTTGGAGATTTTAATTGCTCACTGGTTGATATTGTTCCAGTTTACATAAAAAACATGCTTGAGGACTAGATATATTGCAATGTAGGACAGAGAGAATTTTTTTTATCTTTAATGCAGCATATCAGAACCAAAGTTCTGCATAATTTTCAGTACATACACTGAGAATACAAATTTTAACACAGATTAAAAAAATCCAATTTATCAAATCAGTTTTAAGGAAGGCTACTGAAACATAGGAAAGAAAGAAATTTTCTTTGAGGTAAACCTTTGCTGACTTAATAGTGTTCACAGACATCTTTTGGATTTTCTTCGCCCTTGCAGTTCTCATACATACGTTAAGTATCCATTAAAAGGCTTGCTGCTAGTCATGATCTTAGATCCCAACGGTGGTCTTCTTTATAGATTCATCCTCCATACATATTATAAAAGCTCTGTTTGTAGCTACTCACTCTATAGCTTCTTGTTGCACTTATTACAGACAAGTTCTCCCAGCCTGTGCTCAAATGGATGCTCTTTTAGGTTGACAGAAGTCCAAGTAAAATGCAGTAGAGAAAAAAAATATAATTAGCTACAATACTCTCAGTTTATTAATTTAATATTTAAATGCTAACTTTAATGGATTATTGTTTGTCAGTTCCTTTTCCCCTTTAATGGGGAAAGTTCTTTATCTTAAAACAAAACACTATCCTATTGACCTCACTTCTCTAGCCACCTTTAATGTCCAGAAAGCATTCTTTATTTATGATTAAATGTAGGTTTTCCTCAGGATCTAGAAAACCAAGCATCATTTCCATCCCAACCACAGAATATACAAGTCATTGTATTTTCTATTATTAATTTAAAAACCAGAGATACTGCTCTCCAAACATGCCTGAGAAGCAGTTGTGACAAAGAGACTCCATTCTTTTAATAGCAAGATAGAAAAATGTTAGAGTTAATAACTAATGGAAACGAGAAAAAAACAACTTAGAAAGACCTAGTAGACAAAGTTAATTCATAAAAAATGACAATGAAACAGTAATATGACAGTTCCAGAATTTGTGTCAAAAATGTAGCATATTTGTGTAATATTTTAATTATACTTTATCATAGTAGAAGAAATGGCTAAAGAAAAAGCTGTGCAATGGTTACTATTGCAAACCTTGACCAGCTTCCACCCCAAGCTGCTACGTTAAACTCAAATTGAAACTCTTTTGGTGCCTTTGGCTTTGCTGGGCTCTGACAGATTTTAGGTACTGGCTGGGAGGATCTGGACCTGTTAGCATAGCAAACTCCATACTTGTCACACTTGTTGCCAAAGAAAAAAGCAATATGGTAGGCTTTTTTAATGTTTAATTGACATCAGAGATGCTGACCTTTGTTGCTGTTTCTTTATTGTTTCTTGATGACAAGTATGGTGTGTGCACACAGATACGCACAGGGCAGACTTAAATAGCTCAACATATATTTAGATCTACTGGGGTGGGGTGGAGGGAAACCAAAACCAGCACTAAAACTCTTGCCTGAGTTTCTATATTGTTCAGATAACCTTTTATGAGTTTTAAGTGTCTTTTCAGTGATTCCAAGATATTTCTCCTTCTCAGCATGCTTTGTCTCAGTCTCAATCCCATATTCTCCAAACATTCATAAAGAAATCCTTCTTCTGATACAATTTCCATAGATGGTCTTTCTCAGATGATTCTTCATTATGATTTTAGCCTCATTGTCAAGTATTCCATACCTAAGTTAAAAGCTTATCTTTATTAAATGGTTCCTCACGCTGGAGGTGGCACCTTGTACAGGCCTCCTGGCACCTTGTGGGAGAAAATCCTCTTCTTGCTCCTGAGCTTTCACTATTTGGACTGGTGATTTTTTTTTTTTTTCAGTAGACGACAATTTCTGGAAGACTGAGCAAAAAGACAAATGTGTAAGGGCCTTCCAGTATTACAATACAATCAAACAGTGTAGCTAAGGAAAATGGAGGTTATGGTTTGATACAGATACATATAGAAATAGATAAATTTTCAATTTTAGTTTGTTTTACAAAAAGCTTAAGCAGAAACTCTGAAGTGTGGCATCTTCTGAAGTGGACATTCTGTAGCTTTTTAGGCTTAAGTAGATCAGAATATAAAAACAGAAAAAAAACCCTGTTTACTTTGAAAAAAGAAAGCCTTCGGGGAGTTTTATGACCAATTCTAGCACAGAAATAATGAGGGAAGAAGAGGTGATATTTGACAGTTTAATAGCCTGCGTTGTGACAATTGTGGAGCTGGGAGGGGAGGGGACAAGGCAGTATATGCACTCAATTTCTGATCTTGTTTGGTTTTGCCTTTTTCATTATTCCCCCGTGATTCTTTTAGCACTGGGTGCTTTGCAGACTGGAGGTGGTAAACCTTGCTTGCCACCGGTTAACACTTACCCTTCGGGCCCTTTGAGCCCGTTTATCTGGGAGGAGGATGGATCAGGTCCTATATGTCACTCAACGCCTTTTGATGTTTCTGTACTTATAATTTGCTCTAGTTTCCTCCTTTAGGAAGAGATATGATTTTGATATTCACTTAGTGTCACACTTTAAATAGGCTGTTTATAATCAGTATAAATTTGTTACACATAACAAAATTTGAACTTTAGATTCTCAGTGGAAAAAGAATGAAGAACTGATTTGATTTTTCTTTCAGTCTTTTGTTCTCATTATACATGTTGATCTGTCACTAACAATATAAATGGCTCGATCTGAAAACCATTGCTCATGCATTAACTTTTGGTTCAGCTTGTAACTTCCAAGAGTTATATTTTTTATGTTGACCTTGATTCTCACTCGAGATCTACTTGCTGCTGAAGGATGTGGATACTGCCATGCAGTGAGGCAAATCTCTAATTCTCATGGTGCCCATGTTCTGCCCATTGTCAACACCATAAATTACTAAAATGATTCAGGGGTTGTCCTATGGGATCTGCTCTGTCATATTGTACCCCACGATATTGCCTCATCTTCTGGTGAAAGACAAAGACAGCTGATGTAGAGTCTGGTTGACTAACTTCATCCCATGGATATTTTCTTATTTTTTATGAATTTTCAGTTGAAAATTTTGCAGTGGTTTGTGCCAGACAATTGAAAGAGAATCTAACTCTACATTCAATTTTCCTTTCCTTCTAATATATTATTCATTATGTCACTAAAAAGAAAATTTTCTGAAGTTAGGAGCACAGCACAACTTGTGGAGATTAACTTGTGCTAGCTTAAGGTAGTTGACGTGTACTGGGGCAGCCTTGTTATGTGCCTGGTGGACAGGTACCTCCTGAGCTCAGCACTGGAATTACTGCACCAATGAAGGAATTCAGACACTCAAATTTATGTCCAACTTGAGTCCATCTCCATTAGCTGCAGTCATACCAGTGACAACAATACGGATATTACCTCAGATGTACACATTTCCGGCTCTTTTGCCTCTCCCTGAACATATAATCATCTCTTTCTGAAAATTAACATCTAAGAAAGAAGTATGAAACAACAAAGAAGTACGAACAAGGCTCTGTATGTCTGCAGTTCCTCACAGAATAACTTATTGGAAAAGGATGTGTGTGTCAAAAAACATCTGTATAAACATTTTTATCTCTCGTTAAAAAAATAAGTCTCAGAAGGCAGTGAGAACTAGAAAGAAATGATGCATCTATTTTCTTTCCATCTTTTTGTCTCCTCATTTTCCCCATGAAAGATTTTTTTCTAAATGGTTTTCTCTCTAATGATAATATCCTTTCTGCAAGGCTTTTAGTGCATCCCCAGCTTAAGCACTTCAGTGGCTGATGAAGTCAATCAGAACAGATTTGCTTAAAGTCAAAGATACTGTTTTTGATCTAGTGCCACCATCTATTTATAAAGTGATGTGGAAAATGTCACAATAACCTTAAAGACATTTTTTTCCCTCTCAAATGTTTGTAGGATGATTAAATAGGACTTACTTTGTGAAAGTGGTCAGAAGGTAATGTTTCTTCTCAAAATTAACTTTTCAAGGCCTCTCTCTGTTTTCTCACAGAAAGAGATACATAGGCATTCCCTTCATCTAGGCTGCAGATATATACATTTTCTCCTTTGAATAGGAAAACCACAGACAATCAATGCAAGTGTTAGATTCCTCAAGGATCTCCCCCTGCAAATAGAAAGGTGCCCACTGTCCCTGAAATAGTTTGAATAGGGAGAATTTTGACTCAGTGGATCATATCTGCAGTCCAATGGTATACGTCCATAGATTTCTGTTTAAGGCTTATACATGCATGTTTCATGTTGGTTTCACAGGGTCAGGCCATGGAGGAGAATTCATTCTCTCTGGTCCTGTAAGGGTGCTAAAGAGGAGTGCAGGGAAAGAGTTGTAGGGAGTGTTCCTCTCTTAGAGTCCTGCTCTTCTCTAAAGCTGGCATTCTGCCTTTTAAAAGAAGGGAAACAATAATGAACTTCTGGACTACTTAGATTTCTCTGCCAGTTAAATTATTACAGACACTTAATTTTATTAAAAAAAAATTCTGGCAAGGACTATCAGGATCTTATAGTTCAATTTTCCAAGGGAGAAGATCAGTGATGGAAGACACCATGTATAAGTCAAGTATGAACTTGGTGATATGATCTCACCGTGTGTATGTAAGAGGAAATTGACTTATATACCTGTAAGCATCAGTCCAAGAACAAAACAAAAGGTCACAAAGACCATTCAGGTCTATCGTATTTCCCCTAGGACTCCTAAGATCAGGGAGCAATCCTGCTGTGAGGACTGATTCTAATCAAAGAGCAAAGAAAAAAAAAGCTTTCATCAAATAACTCCTTCTGACAAGGACCGCTCCAAACACAAACAGCACCAGCTGACACTTCCCAGTGCTCAACAGTTTATCACAACGTAGGAAGAAGAAAGAAATAAAAAAAAAAAGACAGACGACCTTGATGACATCTGCCAAACAAGCTTTTTCATAATTGTTATTGCATTTTATTTGTTATTTATGATTATATTTTCCTGGAATAGCTGTAAGAGTCCCAGTTGAGCTCAGGCCTCAGTGTGTTGCAGGCTAACCCAATGCATAAAACAGTCAAGGACTGCTTGAAGATCTCGCCTGTCTGAATGAGTTGTTGCTGGACTTTGACTCCGATGGTAATGTTTTATGTGCCTTTGGTCTTCCACCAGTTCGATGCACAAAAGTTTTGCATGTGGCAAGAAAAGAAATAATAAAGATAGGAAATCATGTTCTAAACAAATAGGGAAAGTCAGAAAAAAAGTCAAAAGAGAAAGGAAAACAGAGAAGTAAAGTGAGTTGCCTAATATTACAATGACAGTCGTAGCTAGAAGTAAAAATCCCTTTCCTTTCTCTGTGAATCAATTCAGAGCATTGCCAGACTCCTGGGCAGATAAAGCAGAAAGCTCCATGTAGTACACGTTTCTCTTTTTTTTTTATATATGCTTTGTTAAAGGCACCTAGGCCTAAGTGCATTGGTTTGTAAAGGCTCATCTCTCATTGATGCATAAAGCTAATACAGTAGCTCAAGAAAGACTACACACAGAAAGATAAATGAAGCTGGTTGACCTCAGCCTTGAGTCAGGTGGCATACAGTGTTCAGCATTACGTCCTTCCTGTTTGAGAAGTAGAGAGGCCCATTAGGCTCCAACTAAAAGCTGTAGAGCAGTAAAAATTTATTTTAATTAAAAGCTTGAAATTCAGGTCAATAAAAGAATGTGTGTAGAAACTGAAAAGAACAAGGACAACGTTCATCTATGGTGCAACTTCATTGAAGCCCAAAGAGATATACTGAAGGTAAATTGGACCCAAAACATTTACATATGGAAACATTTGGCTTCTTTTATTTTTGCAAGAAAAAAACATTCAGTGAATTGTAAAACAATTTTTATTTTAACAAGACCAAGGTAAATGGTAGCTGTAGCTTTCCCTTGCTAGTCTGCAGCTCTTTACTCGGAGTTTCTCAAAATCTTCAAAGAGATATATTAGGTGCTTGTACAACCTCTTTGTTCTCTTGTGGAAAAATAATTATGGTACAATTTCTTCTCATTCAGATTTTAAATCCTGATTAGAGTCATGCAATCTGGCCTTCAAATAAAATATATAATTTTGTGCATCACATTCATCTTTCTAAATTACAGTAAATTGTCCAATTTTTATTTTGTGGACTGTGTAGTTACAGCAATCAGCTTACCTGTTCTTCACCTCAGCATATGCTATAGCAACCTAAGTGATGAATGTCATTTTAATCAAAAGGTTTGGAGAAATCTTCTGATCTAACAGAACACTTCATCTTAGAAAACATGTTGCCTCAAGAAAGCAGTAAGAATTCAGAGACTTTCTTTTAGGCCTTCTCCAAATCAGGTTTTAGTGGGTGGAGGAGGGGAAAGAGAAGAAAAAAAAAAAGGTTTAACATTTTTTGGACCAAGAGAAAGTGAGAAAAACTCAAACTAGATTAAAGTTGAGGTCATAACTTTGATTATTTTTTTCTTCATGATGACATGAACCCTCAAAAATACCAATGCTGCCCCCATCCAAAAAAAAAAAAAGAAATTAAAGTTAAGATCTACATATGATCATTCATTTCTGACCCCGCAGAAGGAGGTTTGGATACAAATCAATGCCATTTAAAAAAAAAAAAATAGAATGAGTTAATAATTAGTACATTTCTGGTAATATGGGCTTTCTCAGACCTCAAATCTGAAGGCAGAAGGAAAAGGGGAATCCAGTGGAACAGCCTCCAGCCCTTACTGTCTAAACATCTGGGCATGGCTAAATGGGGCTATGCCATACTGAATGAAGAGTTTATTTATATAGAAAGGTAAACTCTACAAAAGTAAAAAACAAAGGACAAAGAGTTTTGAGAGTATACTGACAGATAAAGAGTTTTGAGAGTATGCTGTAACAAGGGAGGTAAACACAATTAAATGAGGGATTAAAGTCATGATGTGGCAAAGCTGGCCTAGTATACAGAAGACTGTGAACCACTAGCACGGTAAACTCCTCTGAAAACTTTGGAGAATCCAAGTTGTTGGTAGAAGTCACAAACTTTTTCAGCCATGCGGTGTTGATATGTTTTCTTCCCTTTCTTGCCTTTAAAATTTATAAGTTAAATGTAACAGTATTTTAAAACAAGGTGTCCTGGTTTTGGCTGGGATAGAGTTAATTTCCTTCCTAGTAGCTGGTACAGTGCTGTGTTTTGGATTTAGGACGAGAACAATGTTGATAACACACCAATGTTTTAGTTGTTGCTAAGTAGTGCTTACACTAGTCAAGGACTTTTCAGCTTACCATATGACGTCATGCTCAGGATATAAGCTGGGGAGAGCTGGCCGGGGGCAGTGACTGCTGCTCGGGGACTGACTGGGCATCAGTCAGCGGGTGGTGAGCAATTGCATTGTGCATCACTTATTTTGTATATTCTTTTATCATTATTATTACTATTCTTTTCCCTTCCTTTTCTGTCCTATTAAACTGTCTTTACCTCAACCTACAAATTTTAGTCTTTTTTTTTTCCCTTTTCTCTCCCCAATCCCACTGGGGAGTGAGCGAACGGCTGTGTGGTGTTTAGCTGCCTGCCAGGTTAAACTACAACACACGGTGGAAGTTGCAGTGTGAAGTACTGAGGACCATATTTTCTGCTGACACGATCCCACTGAAACCAGTTGAATTATACCAACAGATTTTGGCTCTGAAAGTCAGGAAATGCCAAAATTAGGTTGAATGTAGGGCAATGTGACAGTATTTTTGCAATACAGAAAGCATGCTTGTTTTCATTCTCAAATAGCTTGAGCAAGCTGTTGAGGTATTTGAAAGGGTTCACTCAGCAGTACTTCCAGCTCCCAAGATAGCCAGGGAATATCTCATAATGCAAAAGTCACCAGTGTGCATGTACATAAATGAGTACAACACTAAAGGATGAAAATATATTTATACTAAGAAAAATGCACTGAGAAAATAATCTCTGGATTTTCTACAGGCATATACATATCTACTCATCAATATCAATCTGCAGCTAATTCATATCTCCATTTCATGAATGGGTGTCATTGCCTTTAAGTCAGTAACCTTAAGCTCAGGGGCTTCCAGCTCGTTGGAAATCAACATGTTGTAGCTGCATAAAAGATGTCTTTGTAATAACAGCTTTTTAGAAATGGGAAACTGCTAGAAATATAAAAATAATTAAAACAGATCTTTAGGGGTTTAGGTAGTGTCCACTGGTATCTGTGAAAACCAGTAGAATCATTACTTCCTCCTGTTGTTTCCAGTTCCTTTCTTTGGTTTTGATATTTTGAGATTTTTTTCCCCCACATGATCATCCCTGAGACAAAATATCATCAATAAAAGCTACTGAGGCCTTCTAAAGCAACAAGGTTTTTACTGTTGATGCATTTAGTTATTACTGTGTATAATAGTTTGTCTTGAAGTATGTCCACCTTGCTATCCAAAACCATGCCGGTACTCATGGCTGAGGTGGCCGTAAGCAAAAAACTTTCAATAACAGAACAATATAGCTGTGATGTTTCAGGCAGCATAAGCCTCTTGAACTTGCTCTGTCAAAGGAATCCTGAAACCAAAATCTGAAGCAGAAAGGCACATCTTCAGACACAGGCTCCTGATGCGCTGTGCACTTCGCCTGCACCCAGGAAAAGATGCTCCCTGCACCAAAGAACATACAAAGGTGTCCTTTGTACGTGTCGGGCAGGAGAAAACCTGGATTCTAGCACAAAAGCACTCCATTGAGATATGGAAAAGCAAGGAATGAGAATTTCTTCCTCACCATGATGTGTGTGAAGGAGAAATCACAAATGCATGTTTCTGAAAAGACCAAATGGTGGGTAGGGCCTTATCATTCGACTGGAGACAAAAGTCATTGTCTTACTGCTGAGGATGTAAAGTAAGATGGAAACTGAATGTGAAGGACACTGAAAGCTCAGACAGTTGCCCATGATTTATGTGATAAAGGTGACATTACAGGAGGCTTTACCTCTAGGATTTGTCCAGAAATGTCTCTTTGTTCCATTTTAAGATGAACTCTGCTTTGTGCCTATGAGGAAAAAAAAAAATCCAGGTCTCAGATATCATGTTTATATTGCCCTTCCTCATTCCAGCTGTTTTTATTCATTTCTTATGCTAGCTGCAAATTTTTCATAAAGCCTATCACAAAGAAGATTAAAATTTGCCTGGAAAATCCAATCCCAAGAATTTCCATTGTTAATTAAAATGTCGTCTTTCTAGCAATTAATTAAACAATTTCTATTAAGAATGTAGTGGGACAGCAGATCTCATGTGAGTAAGGAGACATTATTTTATAACAGCAGTTATACTGCTGTTATACTACTACCTAGGGCAAAATCAGGTGAGCTGTTCAGTGAAGAACCCTTGGGTTTTTTAGTATTGCAGGTAAAACTCTTGCCCTCAGTGAAAATTCTCATTTATAAGGATGTGTCAAGACCTTCTTTATGATTCCTTCTCAGAATTTTTCCTCAGTCTGGTGTGAAATCAGTTTTCTTCATTCACGATCATCCCTGCTGTTATTCTTTCATCTATGTGAGCCTGAACATAATTAGAAGAATAGATTCATTCATGTAATTTAATAATATACGTAATTTAATTGCATTCCCACTTGAATTCCTTTTTATTTAGAATTTATATTTACAGCATCTAGCTAGCAGTATCTGTCTCTAGTTCTATTGATACATGGGCACCAACTGCCAACAGATACTATTATATCGCTATAAAATAGCCCATGGAAGCAAGCAGTAGCTAGCTGTAGTAATAAAAGTATAGGTCTTTTCAAGAGCACAATAATGTGGCATCATTGTGTGTGTTAGATGGCCAGGAAAAATCTCCATTTCTTTCTAATCTCTACTCCTTAACAATCTCAGTAATTAAGGGAATCGGTATTAGTAATTAGTAATTAGCATTCTGAAATTCACAAAATTTATACATCTGAATCTAAACCAAAAATTTATTCCTTGTCAACTGGGAGTTTTCAGCTCCAAGTAATAGTTGGTTGTCTCTGAAGACTGGAACCAGTTTTGTTCTTTCTTCCAGATGTGCTGTGACTCATAACCCCACTTGGTGTTTGGCAGGATATGGGCCCCAGTCTCTCCTTTTACCAATGTATATAGGTCCTTTCCTTGGTAGCCCACTTAGTGTGATGGGATTTTTGTGGGTTGGGAACCTGGACAATTACTTTGGATGCTCATCCCTAGACTATCTTTGCTCATAGTTTCTTGCTCTTCCTGACAGTCGGTTTAGCATTTTGTAACTAATTATAATTTTCATTCATTGTTCATATCAAATTTTCTGAAATGAGTTTAATATTGCCAAAGGAAAATGAGATAGCAGTAACAGAATGAAGGGAAAAACATATTTGTCTCAAGTTTTAATAGTCATGTATTTTCCTGTACAATCAAAACTTCAACTGGCAGTTTAAGTCAGCAATCTAAGAATCTGACTTTGCCATAAAATTCCTTGGGTTCAGAGGCTTGCAAAAAAACCAACCAAACCAGGACTTCTATTCCCACAAGTTCTTCCCATGGGAAGGCTAGTAGGAGTGCTGCCTGTGGAGCGCCAAGTAAAAGCTGGCAATTTGCAAGTCATTACTTGGGAGACTCGTGGAAGTCTTGGGGAGTACTTATTGCAGCAGATTCCTGACATTTAACATTTTAAAGGCTATTCTACCTCGGCTTCCTATAAAGGCAAAAGAGAGAAACAGAGGGGTACACATTAAGTTTAACAAGGTGAATATCCTTTGGTTTCCTCCATAGTCAAATGGGAGAGAGAAACCACTGTTGAGGTGCTTCTGGGCAGAAACTTACCTTAAATATTTGGAATCACTCTTTGGAGGAGTCTTTCCCATTCACAACATAGAAAATCTTGGACAGCCTCCTTTTTAAAGTACCTTTTTATAATTAAACTTATGTGGTGAGAATGCCCACAGTTTGATCCTCCCTATTCTTTTTAGTGGGCTTTCATTTTTATAAAAACATACTTTTTGCTCAGATGCTCTGAATTATGATTTAAAGGGTGGGGGAAGACACCCAGGGATTCTTCTGGTTTGAATTTCACTACACATTGGAATCCGTATGTATAAATATTTTTATTCTAATTTCACTAACATTGGAATCCGTATGTATAAATATTTTTATTCTATTCTGTGTTTGTAACCAATGACAGAAAATCCCAGTATAGTAACTGTAGGTCCTGATTCTTAACTGGTTTTCAGCGTCTTAAGCCAGAAGAATTTTTTTCCCCTAAATTTAATAAAACTTCACTGGTGCTGAGCCAATATTAATTATATCAAAAACAAATTAATCGTCTGTCAAAGTAATAGAGATAAAATTATCTCCTATTTTTTTTTCCAATGAACAAACCAGATAGATAGCCAAAAAAAATCTTCTGTCAGGGTCTCTGCTAGTCACTGAGAATAACCATATTGCTAATATTTTGTCAAAACATCCAGTTTAAGACGTCTCCAAGGAATAGCTGATGAATTGTGACTGAACTGTTCATTTCACTCTTGAAGGACAGCATTTATAACTGCTTTTTAATATTGCTTTATCATAATTGTATCATATTATCACATTAATCACATTTTATCATAATTTTTCAGTCATCGTTTTGCATGTGCAGTTAATGTCCTCAGCCCAAGTCTCAGCTCACATAGGTCCCAATGGTCTCCGATGGGCTTCAGTGTGGAAGCCTGGAACATGCCAAGGTCCTTCTTGAACTGAGGCCAGAATCAGGTCAGAGCAGCAGATGGACATCCACATTATGGGCCTCACTTTTTTCTGGGAGAAATTAGGGTACCAGGAGATGAGGTAGATATCCTCTTGGGTTTCACCCTGAGATGGATTTGGGGTTGGGAAGAGTTCATACCTAGAGGAAAGGGCTTAGAAGACTCTTTATATCCTATCTGATTTAATAGACCTGGCCAAAATATGTTCCCAACTATGGCATTATCTAAACTGTCTCAAAATTAGAAAAAAAAAAAAATAGAAAAGGTATGTGAATAATTGTTTGTAAA
This sequence comes from Aptenodytes forsteri, assembly GCF_000699145.1. Classification (NCBI taxonomy): domain Eukaryota; kingdom Metazoa; phylum Chordata; class Aves; order Sphenisciformes; family Spheniscidae; genus Aptenodytes; species Aptenodytes forsteri. Next base: position 6,210,314 of record NW_008795017.1, read on the forward strand.
TAAAAATAAACCAGATCAAATGGAAGTTTTTGTCATCCATCATTAATTTTTAAAAAATCTAAATTCATCTTTTTGATAATTTTATTCTTTTAGAACAATGATAAAACTGGACACAGTAAGTCATTTTGAACTGAGAATTAGAAAGTTTTCATTTGAACGTGTGGTACTTAGACAATTTACAAGCTTTGTTTACAAAATTTGGATTTGCAAGATTATTAAAATTGCCAAATTTTGCTTTCAATGATTTCACTAAAGTGACTTTCTCCAGCAGAAAAACATACAAACAAGAATTCCCAATTTCACAGAAGGCCAGAAGGAACTATCAGCTAAGAAAAGGTACCAGACAAGAAAGTGCCCACCTCTTGATGCCCTTCCAGCTTCCTGGAAAACACCAGTGACTCTGTACCGAGACCTCCCCTGCCTCAGAAGGCTGTTCTGGCAGGGCAAACTGGGAGGCACTAAGGGAAGAAGAGTTCCCCAGGACATTGCGGAATGATGTTACACCACCCCTTCAGGTTTCAGTATATGGCTCATAGCCCAGCTGAGGACGAGAGACAATGGAGAAGAGCTCTGTCCTCCTTCACTCCCCTGTGGTCACCAGGCACACCAGGGCATTGTGGTTCGGGAAGCACCACCAGCAGGATGCTGACAGCCTCTTTTGTAAGCATCCAGGCTTGGGGGAGATAGGAGGCTCCCCGCTTCTCTACTGTCCCTTTGCCCCCTCAGCAGAGGCCAGGATTTGCCCGCTACAATGCTGCATGCTGGACAATAAGCCCCGTGCCTGTAAACGTGACTGCCCATAATCTTTACATTCTCTCTGCACTCACGCTTGCTCCGCTAAGAATCACCTCCATTTGCTATAGCAAGCACAGAGTAAATACATCCATAATTTCAATTCCATGAAAGAAATAGAGCACTGCAGAAAGTGCGTTTCCATGAGATAACTGCATTTCTCCACTAGATTAAATTGTTCTGACTTCAGATTTAAACCTTACAAGCTGGCACAACCTAAAATCCAAAGATAAACGTTGCTCTGTAAGAGATGTGTTATTCTTATTCTTATTTTTACTCTTATTCTTATTGATTATATAATGATCCAGAAATGCACCACCACAAAGTCCTAAAGGTTTAATCTATGCCACATCGGAGCTTTATTACTATTGCAGTCATTCTGTGGTACAGTCAGACTGAGTAAGCATTTAATCAGAAAATGATATCTAGTTTCACAGCAGGATAGGTTTGTGAATGTGCATGTAAGCGTGAAAGTTTTTTCATTTGGCTTAAGGGGGCCAAATGTTGCTCTCGGATACATACATGCTGCTTCTACTAACATCTGCATTTTTGCATATATCTAACATTTCTCTGAAGGGCTTTAAAGAGATTGATTTTCAAGGCCTAAATGCTTAAATTATTATGTTACAGCATAAATAGTTCTTTAAAAATACTAGCTTTCTAAGCTTCAAAGCCACCCACTGCATGAGCTGTTGAAATAATAAGTTTCAGAAAAAAATCCCAAACCCCAAAAAAACAGAAGTGTAACTGAGAAGTTAAGTAGCTTGATCAAGGACTTACCAAAACTAGGATCAAAACTCACATGTGATATTAGAGTTTCTCTGTATAGGGAACCATTCTGGAATGACCAGACCTGACTAACTCCCTATATAAATTCTTATATTTTTTGTAAGCATAATTTATTTGGAGTTCGCTTAATTTATTTTAGATTTAATTGCAAAATATACACTTGTTCTAAAGTAAGTGCATCAATCCACAGGGCTATCATTCCCCTTTAAACTACTCTGCCTTAGTCTGAATTTATTTCTTTCCATAGATAAACTGGTAATGAAATCAGCAGAGTTGCACTGAATTTGGATGGCTCTGTAGGGGCCATGTGGTCCCAGGGTTAGTTTAACTTAACCTCTTGCTCCTTCAAAATCTACTGGCATTTTTTTTATGTCCACTAACATTTCAAATTAAAATCTCGGTGGTACTTTGACATATGTAAACGAGCCTGCTGTCCACATGGAGTCTACCTACACATCTATAGTAGTCTCATGGCAGATGTTCTGGGTTTACCACACACCAATGAAGAGGCTCTAAGTCCCATGCACAGTGGGGCTGACCCACCTGCAGTATGGTGGCCCTACCACATTTGAGCTGAGAAGAAATGTGAGCCGTAAGTGAGGGGAACAGTGAAGTCATTGGACTCTCTGCACAGATAGCTCTGCCCTTCCAGGTCTGAAATGACCAGGCAGTGACTCTCTGAGCTGGCACCTGACGCTTTCCAGGCTAATGGCTGGAGAGTGGACCTATTCACAAAAAAGGTAAAGTTGACAGATCTTAGACTCCAGAAGAAAAAAAATTTCATCTTAGACTTCTTAGAAATCTCTTAAAATTTATTATCATCTCTGAGCTAACAATGTTTGAATAGAGAAGAAACCAAGGTATCTGCCTCACTGGGCTTACAGGGTAAAAAGTGAAAACAGGCAAACAGTGATAGGCAGAGACATAGAAGCAGGATATTTAGGTTGGGGGGGGGGCGTTGTTTTGTTCTGCTTTTTGTTCTTGTGGGTGGGAGCTAATTGCAAGTCCTTTTTCTTCCCATGTTTATTATTTTCAGCCTATCAGTAGTTACAATCACTCTTTTAAGCCCTCACAGGAATTTGTAGAGAAATGTGGAGCCAAAACAGCAGTTCAAGGAATCAAAACAGTCGCTACCAGTTCTAGTTTTTGGTTTTGGACAACACAACCTTTTTGGGTTCCTAGACATGAGCAACCATGGGTGTAGATGATCCCTTCCCACAGGACTCAGTCCTGTGACTCATTCTCCTGTTATTGGATGAAGTTGGGCAGCCAGCAGCCTACTCTTTGCTTGCTTGATTAGGGACAAGTAGTAGGCAGGTAGATAGCTCTAAGACAACTGGAAGAGTTGGTTGGGACTGTCACAGCAAGTGCCTCAAAGGCAGTGAAGGGTCTGACTGAAGGGGACTACCCAGATATCCCATTCAACTCCAGAATAGACAATGGGACTATCCAGGGGAGCCAGAGCAACCTAACTTGACACATCAACATGAAGATGTGAGCCAAATAGCATAATGCAGGAGAAAGTGGACTGATTCTGGTTCTGTGATGGGAAAAGGTTTGCAGAGAATAGGTGGGTTCATTAATGCATCTCATTTTAACTTTTGGCTTGAGAAAAGGAATAAGTGTGGATTAGAGCTGAAGCTTGTAGAGTAGAGGTGCTTATTTCAATTAAGAGAGCTCACTTTGCTTTATTATTATTTTCTACCCAAATGTGCAAATTGAATTTGGTTGGAGAAGTGTTTGAAGAAGTCAGTCTGGGAGTTCACTGTTGCTGTAGCGTCTTTCTGATGTGTGTTGTCAAAAAAGACTCAGTTTTGCTTTATAAGGAAGGAGGGTTTTTATGTTGTGCCCAGTGTGAAATTCAGGAAATTCAGTGCTGTCCTTAGTGAAGCTGTCAGTAAGGGAAATAGTATCATTGATACAGGAGCAGCACCAAGAACCGGAGTAAACAAGCATTAGCGACACTCTCCAATCACCAAAAACAAACATGAAGAAATCCAATTTGTACAGGCTGGGAAAAAAACCCAACCAAATACTGAGTCCACATATAGAGCTAACCCTGGGGATAAATAAGAGAAAACAATAGCAAAAATTTCTAATGGAGGTAAAAAGGGAAAGGGGTAAAAGACAAGCCCCTGCTATAAGCACTGGAACAGAGGAGACAAGTACTTAATGCTGTTATGTTGTTTGTCAACTTTTGCCAGAAACGAAGAAGCACGAGGAAAGATCTTTTGGGTACGAGGTGAGTAAGGGTGCCATACATATGTCATGTCATAGGCCAAGATTTCACATTTAGGAAAACGAACATTTGTACAACTCTGATCTACAGCTGGAGTAAAAGGAAAACAGGAAGCTGAGCAGAAATGGGCAGATAAAGATCGTGATGTGGCATCATAATCCCTAGCCTGCAAAGAGGCTGCTTTGAAACCACTGAATCAGCAGCCAAGCATTGGTAAGAAAACCTCTGGACAAACTGAGCATTTGAGCTGGCTCCAAACAATCAAAAAAGACACTGAGAAAACACTCATTACAAGAGACTCCTGCTTTATATCTTAACTTTATCTTTTAATATTTATCTGCTTTTAAGGTCTACCTGCTATATCCATGGCAAAAGTATTTTTTTGTTCATGATGTCAGGGTGTTGTGGTTTAACCTTAGTCGGCAACTGAGCACCACGCAGCCGCTCATTCACTCCCCCCACCCTGGTGGGATGGGGGAGAGAATTGGAAGAGCACAAGTGAGAAAAACTCGTGGGTTGAGATAAAAACAGTTTAATAATTGAAATAAAATGATAATAATAATAATATGATAATAATCATAGAATCATAGAATCATTAAGGTTGGAAAAGACCTCTAAGATCATCGAGTCCAACCGTCAACCCAACACCACCAGGCCCACTAAACCATGTCACTAAGTGCCTCATCTACTCGTCTTTTAAATACTTCCAGGGATGGGGACTCCACCACTTCCCTGGGCAGC
>NW_008795017.1:6216269-6218798 GCF_000699145.1 Aptenodytes forsteri
CTAGTGTAAGCATTACCTAGCAACAACTAAAACATCGGTGTGTTATCAACATTGTTCTCATCCTAAATCCAAACCACAGCACTGTACCAGCTACTAGGAAGGAAATTAACTCTATCCCTGCTGAAACCAGGACACAGGGTGAACAGGATGGGCCATTTAACCCCAATAACATTTGTCATACCTTTGGTCAGGTACCATTTGGTTTGGATGCTTATCCCAAAAAAAGATCTGTAATGACCTGAATAAGGCACTAAAAGGATTCCCAAACATCAAGGTGGTAACGCTGAGGAGACAAGTTTTGGTTAGAAAGCAAAGACTCATCAAAAGTTAGTGGGTCCTGGGAATTAAGTGCTGTCATTGGGTCCCTAATAAGTCAGCAGCCAAATTTCATCATGAGCCTCTCCTGGTGTTGCCTGCCCAGTGCTTGCACTCCCCACGGTGTGGTCCACCTCCAGGTGCCTGCAGCATGGGTGGTTCATGCAAATCATGGGCAGTCCTCTCTCAGCTCTCACAGGCTGCCTGCCCCAGAGCAAAGGTAAAAGCTGTGCTCTGTGCCATGAAGCAGCTGGGCCAAATTGTCCACTGCAGAATGACCAAGGAGTCTAGAAGCCTCGGTGACTAATGCAGAAATAAAGAACAGCATTCATTTCATATGTAACCTTTAAGAGCCAAATATGTTGTATTTCTCCCTGATTCTCTTTCTGAAAGAAATCTTAAAAAAATGTTCTACTATCTTAAAAAAATGTTTATCCTACATTTTCCCCAGAATAAAAACACCAGGTTTCTTCATCTCTTAAACAACTTCCTTGAGATCCCATGCCCACCTACCAGTATCGTAAAAGCATGCAGTGAGATAGCCTGAAAGGTTCAGAGACTCCAGAACATAAGTCTGAAATAATAGAAAAGCAAACTGTAAGTGAAGCACCACCCTCAAGCTTCATTGTCTGGACACTAAGGCCTGAGGGCTAGAGAGGAAGCCTCAGAGCAGCACTGATGTGAAGCCATCAGCTGACAGCATTTGCTAGTGCAAGCGTGACCAGGGAAAATTTTAGGCAGATAGGAGCTGCCGAGAGTGCTCTTTGGGATGGAGCAACTCCATCAGTTCCCCTTCAGGGGAGAGGCGCAGTGCAGGAGCCACCATCAGACAGCATTAGGGAGAAGCCATCACTGGCTGCACCTGAGTGACTTCAATTCAAGCCCATGAGGCTCCAGTGCTGCGAGATGAGGATGAGAAAGAACCCGAGAAAGTCGCTGCCAGTGATAAATACACAGAGCAGGAGACATGTCAAAGCAGAGTATAGGTGGCTCAGCGGAACAGAAAACAAACTTTATCAACATGCCACCATCCCACTGCATTGCTCATGGAAGGCTTGAGGTGGTTACAACAAGGGAAAGAGCTGGGTTGCTCCGAGTTTTCCAAGAATGCATATTCAAAGAGATTACCCCCTGCATTATTCTGTGTGTCATATGTTTTCCTTTTTAGTTAGCCCAACAGATTAAAAAAAAAAAAAAGTGTGCCATAGAAGGATGGGTTAAAGAAGATAGGAAATGCATTATTTTGTATTTGTATTATAAATTACCCACTGATGAATATCTAACCAAAAATGTACTTGGTACAGTGAGAATATGCAAAGAGTATGGGACTAGATAGCAAGGACACTGAACATATTGTCAGTCCGTGAAGCAGGGATTTTTCGTTTATTTCACACATGTATGATGAATTCTATTGAGAACACACTCTATTTCATTGTTTGAATGTGTGTAAGCTTAGTAGTGAAATGTAAAAAGTTTCATATATAAGGAGTCTGCATATTTTGGGTAGAAATTTGTGCTTTCCCCCAGTGTCTCAGGGATACCAGAGTGAAGAGAGCTGTTTTCTTCAAAGTCCACCTGAGTCTTCTTGATGACATGGTAGGATGTCTTATTTTCCACACTTTCTACTATATTAATCTCTGAATTTCAGGCTGCATTTCAGTTTGAAAAAGTCTGCTGTAATCAAGAGTAAAATTAATTACGTCATAAAAATACAGTCACGGTACTACTCTCCTTTCCAGGTTGGGACAGTAGTTACATGGTATTCACCCCTCCCCATTACATTTATGGCTACCTCACTTTGAAAGAAGTACTGCAAGAATGTGCTTCAGGCAATTCTGAAAAAAAAAAAAAAGATGTATTGCAGAGTGTTTGAAGAAACTTAAAATTGGGGAAAAATAATGAAGAGATTTTGTGGTCCATGTCTTCATCTTCCCACACAGAACAAAGGATATTATATTTTATTATAAAATTAAAGCACTCTTGTCCTGGTTTCGGCAGGGATAGAGTTAATTTCCTTCTCTACCGACTGAGAAGGCTGGAGGTGCACAAGAAGCTGGGAGGGGGCACAGCCAGGACAGCTGACCCCAACTGGCCAAAGGGACATTCCGTACCATATGACGTCATGCTCAGCATATAAAGCTGGGGGAAGAAGAAGGAAGGGGGGGACGTTTGGAGTGAAGGTGTTTGTCTTCCCAAGTAACCGTTACGCGTGAT
>NW_008795017.1:6218845-6240083 GCF_000699145.1 Aptenodytes forsteri
GGGGGGGAGTGAGCGAGCGGCTGCGTGGTGCTCAGTTGCCGACTGAGGTTAAACTACGACAACTCTTTACAATAAAATATTAATGTACTACTGTAAATGTGGGTAAATAAAAACAAGAGGTATATAAATAAATGTTTCATAAAAGAATAAAGTGGGTGTACACATTCCGTAGTAGGCTACAGCCACATGGTAGCATTGCCTTAAGCCATCCTTGCTGTTGTATAAGCAGAGAAGGTTTTCCAGGCAATCTTATAAAATGTAGATACCATACTTAGTCAAAAGATGCTGTATATTTTTTCTGAAATGTTGGAATAGACTAAAAAGTAGGTATGATTCAATCTTGTAAGTATTCTTGTATCTTTTAGTATTTTATTAAAAAACAAAAATATTTTCTGGGGGAGAAATACATTTTTTTCTATTATTCCTCTACATACTTTATTCTCACTTGAACAAGAGAATAGAAAAACAACTGCAGAAGCTGGTTTATATTTCCAATTACTTTTTGTTTAAAAATAACTGTTCAACTACTTCAAAATATTTTTTCCCAGTTTAGTAAAATTTTTTTTCAAAAACTAACTCCAGACATTTCAGTTTTCTACAAAACAAGCCATTTTATATAAAAACCTTGCATATAAATACCCTTCAGTGAAAAAACTTTCAATCAGCCCCAAAGTACATTGTTTGTACTACATCTTTACAGCACAAATGAAAGCTGTTTAAACCTAGGACACGGAAAATCATGAGGACATGTGATCCCATTGCAAAATAATGTCATGTCAGCTGTCATTCTGAAACAAACAGAAAGATCACCTCAGAGAGAGAAAAATCTGATAGTCCTTCCGTGGTCACAAAATGAGCATACTATGAGAAAAATCCTTAAGAACATAAGGTATTATAAAAAAAAATCTTTATAACTTGATATTAATAACCAGCTATGCTTTAGGCAATCTATCTACTGAGAATACATAGAGAATCAGAATTTGGAAATGAGTTGAAATAACCACAGAGTAGCTTTCAGTTTGTTAGAGAAATAGCTATGAAGACTTACATTACGTACATTGTTATGATGATGTCTAACCAGAGTTCACTGTTCTAGCATATGATAATTCGGACATAGTATAATCAAGGCACTTTTCCTCACTGCAGCAAAAATCAAATTTTCAATGGACCATCACAAAGGACTGACAGTGAGGATTTTCTGTCACCAGTGGTGGCATTTGCAAGCTTTACTTCTCAGCAACCTCCATTTTTCTTTCTGTGCATTTCCCTTCTAAGTCCCTGTGATGTTTCATGTTCAGTGGTACATTAGCATGTGGAAAGATTTCAAAACATCTTTTTTTTCTCACATGATTGTTTTTCTTTCCAGACAGTATTTAATTCTATGCCTTCCAGTCCAGCTTTTAACTTTACCCCCATCTGCCTAGCAATGTTTAAGTTTCTTCTCCAATGGCATGGCTGACAATTTCTCTGTTCATAATTACTTTCACAATGGCCAGAACATGGAAAATATATTAGTATCAATACTCTATTTCTATTCACAGGTAATATGGGTAGTGGAAAGATGGTTTCCATGCTTACCAACTGCTGGCTCATATATTAGATATTTATCCTTGCCCTGTCTATATTAGCAAGGGAATAATCTCTGATTTATTCTACTGCTCTATTCCTCTTTCCTAATGTAAGATAATTGGTTGTTATCTTCTGGTGGAAACGATAGAGGTTGATAAGATATTATCTGGCATTTTAGGCCTTTTGTCAAATTTTGCATAATTAAATTAACCTTTTGCCTTGGAATTTGTCATTACCCTTTTCTGTAAAATACAGCATTTATGCAATGCATTATGCATTTTACCAGCTCTCACCTGAACATGCTTATTATCAGCCTCTCCTGCGTCTGCTTAGGGACACTTCAGCAGATCTTGCTCTGAGCAGCAGATCCTGATCCTACAGCGAGTCCTTTGACTACTTTGGCTGCTCACGGATGTAACTCCCCAGCACCAGCTGCCTAATCCCATCCTGGTCATACGTTCCCTTGGGCAGTGATCTACTACCTAAAGCTCAGCCGCACCTATGCTGCTGCCTCAATAAGATGGAAAGATCTGATCTGAGAGGTCAGTTTGTGCAAATGACCTCCAAGCATTCAAAACCTTACAGCCAACCTTGCAGGGCAGCACAAGAAAATAAAATGCAGTTACCCAGAGGTCGTTTGGTGGTGTTTTTCACAATGTGGCAGGGTTGAATTTTCAGTGCCCATCCACCCACTATAATTCTGACTTCATTCAAATAGCACAGGACAAGAAAGTACATGCTTTCCCAAATGCAAGTCTCAGAGTGTAATTATCCCTTGAGCCACTGAAGAAAAATACGGGGAAAACATTTTTCTTTTAAACTGCAGCTTTAAAGATGGAAAGCATTTTCAGTGTATGGAAATGTCTTTTAACCTAGCTCTGCTGGGTATAAAATGAACTTTATTTTGAGTGACAGTCTGCTATTTTCTTCTCAGAATCTTCAGTCTAACTCTATTTCATGGTGTGTCGACTCTCTATATGATTACTCCAATATTCAGGTGCAGAGAAGTAAATGTTTCATGAAAGTGATGTCCCTGTCAGTAGTGTGCATATCATCTGGCCCCCTGAGCTGTCAGTGAACAGATTGTAGAATTACCATTAGAATACAGGAGCCCATAGCTGCAGGCAGTAAATGGAGAGCCGGTAAGCATATGTCACCAGCGTGATATTTTAGCTTCGTATGAATTTGTAAAGTGGAAATAAGCCAGCAGTACCACAGCAACTGCTAACTGTTCTGACTATCCATGTTTCCACATTACACCATATGTTCACAAAATTTGCAGCAAAAAGGAATAAAAACTGCTTTCTACTTTTGTGAAATATAACTTTATGGGATGGGGTTTAAAATTTCATTAGTCTAATGTTTTAGATCTGTGTTTAGCCTGATGAAATTTACTTTTTAAGATATCACAGGATTTCTATGGATGTCTACCTAGGAAATTACGTTTAGCTGCCAGCAGGATAAAAACAAGACGCATCTGGTTTGGTCCTCTGGGGAGGAAGGTGCTAGATACATTTGGATTTCAAAGTCAAATTATATTTTTAATCGTATTCAAGATGCGGTTGGATAGCAGTCCATCCATGCAGGCAGATGCAGAGTTCAGTGTTGGCTATCATTTTTTGCTATTAACCTTGGTCAATTTTGTCTCTCAAATTTGCTACGATTGCTTTGAATCAAAGAGAAAGGCCCGGGGTCAGTGAAGAGGTACTTTTACCTTAAATGTCAATCCTTTATTTTCAAATGTTCATTTTACAAATTATAGGAAGACGCAGTAATGCCACCAGGTCTTAACCTACCATAAAAAATGATAAGCTGGTTACATTACTTTCTGTGGCATATATTATAGTTTTTCTTATTAGTAGTAACATTTATATTGAAGAAAACCAAGACTCCTCTCTCTAACTCCCAGCACCTAGCATAAAACAGTAATTGACCAAAATCCTAGTATTTGGACACATATTAAGTCTAAATTACATTCTGCAGATATCTGTGCGTCACCATCTACTCTGAGGTAGAGAGAGTGAAATGGGAGGGACACCACATCCAGACGACATTATGTTTTTAAGAGCTGCAGGGCAGTTAGACCCTAAAACAAGATGGGCTAAGTTTGGGATCTAGAGGCCGACCAGATCAGGGCCCTGTTTCTTAGGTGAATAAAGCCAATGATGGTCCCTTCACCCAAGAGCTTATCTGGGGCTATGACAAGAATTTATTATTAGAGAGTGAGAAAAAAATTTTTGCACTGTGCTTTGCCACAGAACATTAGCCTTTGGTCATTCATTCCCAGCTGCAATATGCAATTACTCATCACCCATTGTCTTGTAGAGGCTAACGGGTAACATTAGCACAACTGTAATTTTTAATAACGATTCAACCAATTAATAAATATATGGCTATTTTCTTAGCTGGAACATGATAAATAGAAGTAGTGACATCAGAGAAGTTTCAGTCTTGATAGCTGACAATGTCATAACCACTGGGACACATAACACAAAAAAATAGAGACATGTTTAATTACTCTCTTTATAGCAAAATAAAAAACAAAAAAAACCCCAAAACCCAAAAAAAAAAACCCCACCCAGTCAAACGTCATGACCTTCTGAGCATCCTAGAAGAGTCATTTATCTGATAAAGCATTTAGGCATGATTCTATTCTTCAGATTCTATTTCTTGGAGGTGAAAAAGAAAACACAGTTCTCTGTTGTTCTGATTTATTGGCTAGCTGAGTTAATTTGTTCTCCCTATGGGATTATTGCTATACTGTTTGGTGGCCATCATTTGGAATTGTAAATCTAATTAATTTTATGGGCACCTAGAGCTTTTCTATGGGTGTTTTTATGTTGCTCAAGTATAGATAAATAAATGTATAATAATAAAGCAAGGCTAGGGTGAGGTTACAAAATAAGAGACATTGAAAGACTAAAAAAGATGAAATGGCAAACAAAACAAGATCCTCAATCATTAACTGCCCTGTGAGGGAACATTCTCCTTGAAATCTGGATTTTCTTTTTTCTTTATGTGTGTGTGTGTACGTGTGTGTGCACGCACTCAGGTCCATGATCTATGACTGCGCCAAATTTCAAGGTTCTACTCAATGGCATTGTGAAAAATCACCAATGTGCCTGCAGCATACTTGCTTGCTTTCAGCAATTTTCTTGGCCACAATCAGATAAAGAGATCTGGTGACCTTTATTCACCTTAATTTTTCCAAACTGAAGGCTTGCTGCACCTTAGTATAGATAGAAAGGAACTGGTTCACATACCATGGCTGACAAATTGATGGTTCAGATTTGATGAAAATAACTGAAAGTTCAGCTTTCAATGTCGTGATAGTTTACCGCTTCTCAGCTCATAATGATTGCATAAATGAATATACCAGATCTCAAGATCCTAACTTGGAATATGGAAACTAATCACCATGAATCATCCCCTACAAACATCTATATTGTATAGATAATAAATAATGTGTGTTTGTTTGCGGTTTCATTCTTGGCTACAGTTTCAAAGTAAGCACTAGCAACTTTGATTATAATCTCAAGAACATAGCTGTGCTTTGTTTGTTCTTCTTGAGCTAATCAGAGCAAATTTGTGGTGTTGGTTTTAGTTAAAGGGCAGTAGTCCTTCTAGATTTCTCATGCTATATAACAGGAAAACCATCCATTCAAAAAATCTTGTAATACAAGAGAAGATCAGTGCCTTCTACCCCTTCTTTTCAATTAAACCTTAATGAAGAAAGAGAGTTTTTCAGTGCATTAGATGGCATGAAGGAAACTTTCTATAAAATCTACACTTTGAATCTTAAAATATTCTGTTATTATTACATTTATATATAATGTGGTTATATGAAGGCTGATTTGTGAGATTTTTTTAATCTTTTTGAGTGTGTGGGTATATATATTTATGGTAAAGAATCACAAGGTTTTTGTGTTACATTCTAGCGTTTGAAGTATTCATCATATAGGCATTCCACAAAACCCTGGCCACTGTTGAACTATTGGTTTATCACTTGGTAAACCATCAGTTCTCATCAGTACCAAAAGTGACTATGACATGCCAGTCTCAAAGGCCTTTGTTTACATATAACTCCAGTTTAAAACAACCTCTCTGATATGATGCTTCTCTCTGTATAGATAATTGTATGTAAAGCTGATAGAAATCTTGACAATACTTTTACATCAGCCTAACAATAGCCACTTGTAACTTTGCATTATCTTTTTTGACACATTTCTATTGCCTTTTTCCTTTTTAGACCTTTTTACCCACACTGAGAATAAAATTTATACTTGGTTAAAGCTCATTGGGTTCAAACTTCAACTCTGTTAAGTATGAACATAATGTAATTTATTTCACCAGAATGTTTTAGGTGGAACTTTTTTTTCCTTGCTGAAACAAAGATATTTGAGGAACTTGACATGATTCTTCAATATGCATTAAGTTTAACAAATGTTTTTTTCACTGAGAGATTCAACTAGCAAAATCTTTCATTTTTACCATTTCAAAATGAAAATTGTGATTTTCTTCATTTTAGAATCATAGAATAGTTTGGGCTGCAAGGGGCCTTTGAAGATCATCTAGTCCAACCCCCTTGCCATGGAAACAGACATTTTTCACTAGATTAGGTTGCTCACAGCCCCATCCAAATTAACTTTGAACAATTCCAGGGATGGGGCATCCAAACTTCTCTGGGCAACCTGTTCCAGTGTCTCACTGCCCTCATTATAAAGAATTGCTTCCTTATGTCCAATCTAAACCTACCCTCTTTTATTCTAAAACTGTTGCCCCTTGTCCTGTCACTACAAGCCATAGTAAAAACTCTCTCTCCATCTTTCTTGTAGGCCCCCTTCAAGTACTGAAAGGCCACAGTAAGGTCTCCCTGGAGCCTTCCCTTCTCCAGGCTGAACAACCCCAACTCTCTCAGCCTTTCCTTATAGGAGAGGTATTCCAGCCCTCTAACCTTTTTTGTAGCCCTCCTCTGGACCCACTCTAACAGGTCCATGTCTTTCTTTTAGAATAATCTTGATTCATCTACCTTTATTTTAGGTGAAATAGAAATTTCCCTCATACTGTTTTCTAGATGAGATGGGTCATTTTGGTGTATGTATAACTGAATTGCAACTGAATAATTTTTTTTAGTAATCTAGTAAATCATCCCAAAAATCAACTATCTACTTAACTCTGCAAGTGAGAAAAATAAGTGAGAATAAAACCGTCATCAAGTAGCCCTACAACCTCGTACTGGAGCAACGGGTGGTGGCAGTGGGGTGTCCAAGAGGAGGACAGAAAGAGCTGAAGGGAGGTTTGCTGTGAATGAGACCAGCCTAGAAGGTGGAAGGAAGCAGAATTTGTTTATTTGGACTTCCCGTTGTGACCGTGCAATGTTTCTGTCTGTCCCTAAAGCGACAGGGCTTTGATAATTTCCTTCAGTGGCTCTGCAGTTGGACAAGCTCTTTGTATGCAGCATGACATCAAGAGCTTCTGGTTCTGCCTAACCTCCCAAACCATGCCTGAAAAGCCTGAGAGCATCTGGATACTTTTTCCTCTCCAAATGTATACACAACTCCTTGTGTTGAAAGAAGCAATGGGCTCAGAGATGTCTTTCTGAGTAGGTTAAATCTTCCTCTCCCTCAGAGTGTACAGGAAACCATGAGGAACTGGGTGCCTACCAACAGATCCTTGGGTTTGCATGCCTGCAGAACCAGGATTAAAGGGGACACTATGGAGCTCATCTGCCCTGCAGTGGGAACAGGTTTCAGCTAGCTCATCTCCGTGGAAAGCAGGGCTGAACTGTCCCGCTATGGCATAGCTAGCACTCAGAAAGCTATTCTCTATATTTTTCCACTTGCTCTGAGCTGAAGGTGCAGCAACTGTCAAAATGGGAAGACAAACTTTCATCTAAGTTTCATCAGAGGAGAGTTCTCCTACTGGGCGAAATCCTTCCATGGGCCATCTCCAGTTGAATGAGGGTCTTTCCACAAGCTATGGGAACACCAGAATAAAACAGAATCTGAACATATAAATACAAGTTCCAACAGCAACAAGTCATATTCCCTGAAATGTCTGCAAAGTGTTGAGATGTTCATGAAACCAGATCGCTCATGCAACTCCAGCATCACCAAGGCTTGCAGTGCTTCAGTTGGCATGTAGTTCTCTGTCCCCTGGAAGTCTGAAACAGGGTCCCGTGCTCGAGCCAACTGAAGGAGAGAACGGTAGACATGATATTTCACCACTATCATCAGAAAAACATCTGAAACGCTGAAAAGAAGCAGACTATGTTGGGCAAGACGAGCAATTTCTTTTTTGGTTTTTTTTTTACTTTGGGTTTTTTTTTCTTTTTTTAACTTCAGCACTTCTCTGAGGTGAGCTCCAGCTTAAACCTGTGCTTGTTTTTAATTACACCAGGACAAATAAAAACTTTGCAAACATCTGTTTCTGTTTGTGTTTGTATACATTATGAAGCAATTCTTTGAAAAAGAAATATGTAGAAGAATTTGCTACCCAGGCTGAGGCCTCATTTGCCAAATTCTATCTGGGATCTAATCCTATAGCTGTGTAATAAATCCTGAAAATGATGTTTATACTGGAAATGCTGACAGAACTTTTGCCATAATTACAGCATGTTACTATAAATACATGTCTCTGCAGCATATACATGTAATATATCCACATACATATGCTATATGCAGTGTTTTTTTAGTCATGAGGCATTTCACGTTTGACATTTTTTTAGGAGTAGAGATGTTGCAGCCCTGAACACATTCTAACAACAGACACAATACTAAAATTATTGCTATGTTTATTGTGACAGCTTCACACATTTGTCACCTTTGATGATGATGTGTTGATACAATACATTGCAAGAATAAGCAACTGGCCAATGTATGTTGCAAAAGATAAACCTGCACCAGTAGGAATTTTGCTTTAATTAAGAAAAAAGGTTAAAGGAAAAAAAAACACCAAATGTGCAGGTGACAGAACTATCTCAGTTACACTTTTTCTAGCATCTCACAGCAATCTCTGCAACACAGATTTTAACAGCCTTTGCGTTTTCTAGAAACTTGGAGGAACAGAAGAGAAAAAAAACCCAAAAGTTATTTGGAAAGAAAGAAGCATCCACCCGGGTGCCCCAACACACACTACTCCTGTTCTTTGTGAAAAGAAGGCAATAGCTCCCTTATGGTATGATGCACAATCCCTTAGGGGTATTGTCACTGTTGTCAATCAAAACAAGTTTTTCCCAAACACATTTACTAAGAAAAACTTGTCTTTTTATAAAGGGACACTGTCAAGACTTGTTAAGAGTAAACAAGGCAAGACTGCTCCCATTTACGTTCGATATCAGAAGGATGCACATTTAGCTGTTTCTCAGACTCAGCTTCTCCAGTGGGCAGAATACTGGAATTTGCTGAAACAGAAAAGCCTGATATGTAAGGACAGGCTTGGAGCGAGTCAGTGAAACATAAAGAGACCATACAGGATAAGGAAACCACAATTAGTGGGGGTACGCAAGCAAGGGGGCTTATCTGTGAAGTTTTCTGAAATACTAATTGCAGTTTCTTTCATGAAGATGAAGACATTTCAAAAGATATGCTAAATAATTTTATATATGCAAAACCATAATAATTCCTACTAGTTAATATTCAGCTTACTGGGCTTATTTCTGTAGCTCTAGAAGGGCAGGGTTGATTCCAAATCAGCAGGATTGTTTTTATCTTGAGTTCTAGTAATAATCAGTGCTTAGTCTTAAAAACTAAATCCTCAGAGTCACGAGTTTCTAAGATAATCTCAGGCTTTATTACAGTAAAAAGCAGGATTTTCGTTGTCATGGTCAAAAATTAGCCTTAGAGTTTCCCCAGGGCTCTATAAAAAGAAGGCAAGTAAAAAGTGCCAGAAAGCTTCTTGCAGTGTTAAGCAAAATAACAACTTTTCTCATCTTTTTGAATAGGCAAACAAAACCATAACTCAGACAGCAAAAACAGAAGAGAAAAACAGCAGAAAGCCATGGGGAAAATGTGAAATTGAAATAATTTTTTATCTATCCTACCTGTAGAAAAATGAGATATGAGAATGACATTGCTGTCATAAACAATGCCTGAAGCATGGAATAGCTGAGCAAGATTTTTGATAACTCCAGACAGAATGGGACTACAGAAATATTGACTAATCAATTTCTTACTGAATCAACTTGCTGCCTTAGATCACAGCATGGTTATTTACAAGGTCTGACCTCTTGATCTCATTCTTATTACCTATGTATATATCTACGATTTTCCCTTCTTATTGAGGTAACAGCACTATTTCATGGAAAAAGACAGGAAAAATTATCATCATAAATGTAGAAAACATATAAATGCAGAACAGAAAAAATTCAATGCTATAAGTCTAATCTTATGTGTATGTTCTTCCAGATTCATACTCCTGATTTTGTAAAAGAGGTCATATCATCAATAACTACTATACTTAACCTTCAGAGAAACCACCCCTCATAAATGTTTTCCATACTCTTTTTTTAAGCATACCTACACTGGAAGTACTTCCAATACTTTACTTAGTTATGTAGATCATTATATCGTTGTGTACAAAGGTGGCAAACTGTATTTACTTAAATCTGCATTGATCTTATATCAGTAGATAGCTAAGGCACTATTGCACTATTGTGGTTGTAACAGTTATTGATTCTGCATTTCTTGCAAAATACCTTCAGATGCTTGTATCTCATCATTAGAATTAGTAAATGGAAATTGTATTTGCTGGTTATAGTAAACCTAGTACTTTTCTATCCCAGCTATCCTATGAAGACCTTTACTTACACTAAAAGGTACAAGCAGTCTGAGCTCTGGTTATCTTCTATTTCTATTACAAAAAGTTTTACCACAAGTAGATAAGAATAGAGAGCTACTGGGATATTTTTGCTTTGCTTTGTTGTTTTGTTTTTTTCATTTTACCCAGAAATTTGAAAATCAGAATAAAGACTGAACACATATTCAGAACTGAAAACAATATGTGTAACTTTATAGACACTAAAGATTCCATAATTGAACTTAGGATTGTCTCTGGGACAAAAGAGTCCAGTTTGCAAGAGACATCCTTGAGGGAGACAGATCTGGAGAAATGCCTCCAAACAGCAAGGACAGTTGAATTGTTCGAGGGAAAAAAGACCAACATCGTAATAGCCATTAGCACAGAGAAAGTACACTACTGGTTTGAGCTGAAGTGGCAGTGCTGACTTTGCCTGTATTGTAGAAAACTACAAAAATTAGGAAGTCTCATACATAGTCTATGGGGGACGGGGAAGAGAATTCTTTATAACCTAATCCCATACTATTTCTGAAAGAAATTCTTTAAAACACAGGTTATATCTATGCTGTTAAATAAAAAAGTGCCAGGCAATGAATTTGAGCACTGGATGGGGCTGCTGGTGCATAATTGTTAGCAGACTCCCTGGCAGGGTTTTTGCCTGTCCCAGTTAGAGTTCTCCAAGACAATGCCTGGGCACAGTTCAGGGGATAACATGTGCCAGGACCATTCCCAAAAGGCCGCTTGGAGAAGAATGCAGCAGTTTGGGTGTCTCCCACCCTACACACTCTTAACTTTGCAGCAGTCAGCATTGTACCCTCAAACACTCCTCATGCCACAAGGCACTCTGTGCAACACATGCCCACATCTTCATACTATGAAAACATCACTCTGGTAGGTAACAGTCTTCATGTCATCTCAGACCATACAAGAAAAAAAAGAAATGAAAAATAAAAATAATAATTTTTTTAAAAGCCCAGAAAAGTTACAGGGACCAGAGGATAGTCACCATAGTGTGAATGCAGTCAATTTATCCTATTTGGCCTTTGGGCCGGACAGTGGTCTCTGGCCTTGTTTTATTTATCAGTATAGACAGACCAAAGAAACTTTCACTGATATCTGTGATGTGTGCTACCATATACCAGAGCTCTCAATACACACGCAGTACTGAAGATACCGCCAGACATTTTATTTTCGTATTTGCAAGTGTGCAATTGCATCAGTAGCCAATTCAATAAGACAAATCAGCAATAGTTGATGGAAGAAATTTGACAAAATATCAATTAAATGGAAAAAAAAATTCTGAGCGCCACAAGCTTTTAGTAAGAATCTCACAAAGTTCAAGTCATTATCACCCGAGGTCCCTGGCAGCTGACAGATACAAGACCGTATCTTCAAAACAGTATGGTAATAAAATCAGTAGTGGTAATAAACTCATAGTGCTGGCTGTATGTTCACCTGAGGCCTGCTGTGTTATGGTGCATAAGATTTCCAATTTCAGTAGCCACTGGCACATAAAAGAACAATGTGGCTAGCAAAAAATTCAGTCCTCTTTGATTCCCCAGCTCAAATGAAGAAGAAAGCTTTTCCCAGCTCGTTCAGTTAGGGAAAAGGGAGCAAAAACTCCTAACAAGAACTCATAGAGAGCAAGACGCAGACTGACATTGCTGCATCTATTGCAAATTTCCTTAACCACTTAGCTACGGCATCTCATTTCACTGCAACACAGTACCAAGCTATTTTCAGCATAAGAAATGCAGGATAACTAGCACCATGGTCTTCTCAGCGTTGTAACAAAGCATACTGATGTGTAAAAAGAAAATAGATACTGTTGAGGAAATATTCACATTGCCTAACTTTAAGTGTACATTTCCTGACTTTTGTACCCTGGAAATTTATATAAATTATCTGGAATATCCAGGGTCCTGAGACAGCTCTCTACAATAAGTCAAAATATTTCCCTTTGGCATCACCTGAGATTAGAAGACAAATTCACCTGCAGCCTGCGAAACTGCAGGAACATAACTCTATTATCTTTAACAGAATATGTTGTGGCAATGATTAATACTGCAGCAGAATTAACACATTTTTTCAGCTATTTCCTGAACATCAAAAGAATAGGGAGTTATCTAATGAGAGTTAGGGATTTTTAAGTCCATTTGTATTGGGTTTGCGTGGCAAGGTTTTTGGTAGCGGGGGGGCTACGGGGTAGCAGCAGGTACTCTGCAGCCCACAGAGGTTAACGGCGGAGCAGATATCCACCTGCAGCCCATGGAGGACCCCACGCGGGAGCAGGTGGATACACCCAAAGGAGGCTGTGACCCCGTGGGAAGCCTGTGCAGGAGCAGGCTTCTGACAGGACCTGTGACCCCGTGGAGAGAGGAGCCCACGCTGGAGCAGGTTTGCTGGCAGGACTTGTGACCCCATGGGGGACCCACACTGGAGCAGTTCGTGAAGAACTGCAGCCCATGGGAAGGACTCACGTTGGAGAAGTTTGTGGAGGACTGTCTCCCGTGGGAGGGACCCCACGCTGGAGCAGGAGAAGAGCGTGAGGAGGAAGGAGTGGCAGAGACAACATGTGATGAACTGACTGCAACCCCCATTCCCTGTTCCCCAGCACCACTGCAGGGGGAGGAGGTAGAGAAAATCAGGAGTGAAGTTGAGCCTGGGAAGAAAGGAGGGGTGGGGGGGAAGGTGTTTTAAGATTTAGTTTTAATTTATCATTACCCTACTCTGATTCGATTGGTAGTAAATTAAATTGATTTCCCCAAGTTGAGTCTGTTTTGCCCGTGATGGTAATTGGTGAGTGATCTCTTCCTGTCCTTATCTTGACCCACGAGCCTTTCGTTATTTTTTCTCCCCCCTGTTCAGCTGAGGAGGGGGAGTGACAGAGCGGCTTTGGTGGGCACCTGGTGTCCAGCCAGGGTCAACCCACCACACCATTGCAGGATCTGGACAAGAATCTCTACTGCTTATAAACTTTCCTGTCCCTGTTACTTGGGCCTTTTGGCATTACCTCCCTGAATTTCTGTAGCTCTGACCTCTGTTCTGTTGCTTGCCTCTTCCTGCCCTTGCTTCTGCCTTTGGGCAACTGTTGCTCCTGCATCACTGCATGCATCCTTCCTCCAAGCTCTGGTTCCTAATTTTGCTCTTTGCCTTATTCTCTTACTACTTTCTTTTCCTTTTCTTCCCTTTCCCATCCTTATCTCTGCAACACCTCTCATGTGCCCAAGGGCACTGCGGGTCCTGCTTTCAAGAAAGTTTTACTCAGGCTCAGAAAGGCAGGGACAATCCCAACACGCACCAGGAGTAGGTGCATGCTCAAGGGAGACAGAAACCTCAGGAGACATAGCTGTCATCTTCAGGATATCTTTAAAGATCATGAACAAGCCAAAGTATTTTAGTGGCTTATGATTTGGGCATACTTGGGCAGAGAGCACAAAGAGACAGCATAAGGCATAGATCTGGTGCTGTGACCAGCTTTCAGTCAACAGCAAAGGCAGTGTTTTCCAGCACCAAGTATTTCTCAGTGAAAAGACTGAGAACTGCTTTAATGTGGGTGTTGGAGTGAGGGACAGAGCCAGTCTCACTGTGAAAGCAGGGGATGTACCCTCTCTCCTTGACATGAGTCACGTGGTGGGAGTGCAGCAGGTTCCTCAGAGCTGAAACCCAGGATGCGCAGGAGCACCCAAAACCATGCTCCAACCCCTCCCACCACACACTACCTCCAGCTCCTATCTGTTGGAGTGCCTGATCCCCTGCTGCTGTTTAGGGAATCAAGCCTCTGCTTGATTCTCTACCTGCTATCTCCCTCTATCCCAACAAACCACCCCTCCACAGTTGTGCTAATATTGCTGCCACAGCCTGGTAAGAGAGCACAACATGGAAGTTAATGAAGGTGAAAATGACTGCTAAAATTTTCCTAACTACTTTCTCCATCTTCCCCTTTTCATAAAAAGCCACTGCACTCCAGTAACGTTTGCATAATAGTGGGTTCACAAATAACTGAAATACTTTAAAAAACATTTTCCATCTTAAGGCAAAGTATGGAAATTTTTACTGTAAACTGTTAAAAGTCTGAGGAAATTATATAGGGATGCATAACAGAAAGTTTCTGATTGCTTTAATCTACAATATACATATATATCACAAAATCACAGCACGGTTGAGGTTCGAAGCGACCTCTGGAGGTCCTAAAGCCGGTTGCCCTGAACCACGTCTAGATAGCTTTTGAGTATCTCCAAGGAGGAAGACTCCACAACCTCTCTGGGCAACCTGTGCCAGTGCTGGGTCACCCTCACAGTAACAAAGTGTTTCCTCCTGTTCAGACAGTATCTCCTGTGTTTCAGTTTGTGCCCATTGCCTCTGGTCCTGTCAATTAAAGAGGATGTAATGATCTGCGGTGAACCAAGCAGATGGAAGCTAATTTATGGATTTTGTTCTAGTGCCCAACCGAACTGTGTAGCACAGGACAGTCCCTGGAAAAATCTTCAGTTCATTTTGAGTAAAGACACAAGTCTTGCAGTTCATGCTGAAACATCCTGAAACATGTCAGCCACTCATGGGTTCAGGGTTTGGCATCGGACATCTTTAATGCCAAAGGTGTGAAATATTACCTCTAGTCAATTCAACAAGCGTTTTTCTTCCAGAATTAACCTTCATACTCACACATCTCAGCATGAACTACCACAAAAAAATTTAAAACTGTGTAGTGGGTAAGACCTGCAGCTTTTAATTCTCTTTAACCTTTGCTGAGCTGCTGTTCTTTAAATTGCTGCTACAGCTATTTAATTTCCCTTCCCAGTGTTACCAGCTATTGGTTTTGGTTTGTCTTTATTATTATTTTTGTTTGTTTCTTCTTGCTTGAATGGTGGAAGATAATAGCTATGTCACAGTGATGTAGCACTAAGTCTGGGCACCAGCCCTGCTGCTGTCATGGCCATGTCACAGTGGGCAGCCACCAGCTCCTGGCACCAGCCCTTGGAATGTTGTGGCCATGTCACAGTGGGAAGAATGTTGGTGGTGCCCAGGGTGGGTACAAAAAGGCCTGTGCCAGCCCAGTCTGGCAGTGGAGAAGGCAGGTGAACAAGGGCTGAGAGGATAGGGCAGGGAGGGAAGGGCAGGGAGGCAGGGGCTGCCCACGGTAATGGAGGATGGCTGCTCCTCTCTTGCTTCTCCTGTGTATTGCAGATGGACGTTCAGACAGGGATGCAACCAGACCATGGCATGCTCCTGTCTTCTCCTTCCTCTGCCACTCAGCTGGAGAGTTGTCAGCGCTCTACAGGACAGATAAGATAGCACCCTGTCATGGTCTTACAGGGAGCTGAAAGCTCCTCACAGCCATGGGCACTCTTTTTCCCCGGGTGGCCGAGGGCTGGCCCCACATGAGCTCCTGGCACCAGCCCTAGCAACGTAGTGGCCATGCCACAGTGGGCAGAACGCTGTGGTGGCCTCTGTTACAGTGGGGTTGGTGACATGATTGGCCCAGGATGGGTGTCTCCTGGCTGTCAGGGAGACATGGGATGGACAGTTGGCATGAGGCTGGGAGAGCCTCCGGCAAGGAGGAAGGGGATGCCCATGGCGACAGAGCATGACTGTTCTGTTTGTTTTGATTCTCCTGTCTTTGACAGCTGCAGCCCCCAAAAGAGACACAACCAGATCATGGCACACTCTGGTCCTCTCCCTCCTCCACCACTCAGCTGGAGATTGTTGCAACTTGTACAAGGACATCAACCTAAGATTAAGGAAACACACATAGCTCCATTCTGTACCACATCATGGTCGTAGAGGTGGCTGGAAGGTCCCCACAGCTGTGGACGAAGGGAGCTCTGCACTACCCACCATCTCTGTACCCTGTTGTTGTCCTAGACACAGCTGGAAGGTCACCAGAGCCATGGACAAAGGGAGCTCCACACTACCCCGCTTTTCTGTGTGAAACTTCTCTGTGTCTAACGTCCTTACAAACATGCAAGGGAAAACTGGAAATCACTTTGTGAAAAAGACAAGTCCTGAACTTCATCAGCATTATTTGTCTTAATAAAAATTTGTAATGAGAACCTCTGTGAACTACATACTAGCACTAAAATATGTCTTAGCTATTTTCTGTTGATTTCCTAGGTGTTTGTTCTCCCAGAGAGAGCAATGACAATTTATTAATATCCATTGTTCAGCCCTGAAGACATATTTACACTTCCCAGGAGGGAATGTATGTGTATGTATATGTATATGAATATGTATATGTATATGTATATTTGTATATATATATAGATATACATTTGCATATATATGTTACGTGCATATTGCATAAAGGGAAAGTCACTATATGGAAACAATGTCAGCTTTTGAAGACAACTCACCTAACAGTTATGAAATGATTGTCCCTGCAGCCTTAACGCTCCCCGCTGTGTATGTGGATCCGTTAGCTGAAAGCATGCACAGAATGAGAAAGACTCCATGGCAGTGGAGATCAGTTGTGCCTGTTTATTGAAAGAGAAGATTTCTTTTTCTTTTACTCTTTAATTTTTACCTTATTGATTTTTTGCTTTTTTCTATTTGATGAATATTGATTGTACTCATGCAGTGTTGCACTCATACTGGCTGCTTTATTTCTCCCTTTCTTATTGATTCATTGTGGTAATTTACCTGGGGATATGAAAACCGCTGAGTGTCACAGAATCACAGGATCACTGAAGTTGGAAGGGACCTGTGGAGATCATCTAGTCCTTGCCCAGAGGAGGGTCAAATACAGCAGATTGTTAAGGGCCATGTCCAGACATGTTTTGAGTATCTCCAAGGATGGAGACACCATAGCCTTTCTGGGCAACCTTTTCGATTCCCTGACCCCCCTCAAAGGAAAAAAAAAAAGAAAAAAAATAGTATATTTAAACAGAATTTACTGTATTTCAATTTGTGCCCACTGCCTCTTGTCCTGCCACTGGATATCACTGAGAAGAGTCTGACTCAGTCTTCTTTACTCCCCACATCAGCTATTTATATACATTGATAAGATACCCCTGAGGCTTCTCTTCTCCAGGATGAACAGTCGCAGCTCTCTCAGTATCTCCTCATATAGTTAGATCCTCTAATCATTTAATCATCTTTGTGCTGGGCACACTCCGGTATGTCCATGTTTCTCTTGTACTGGGGATCCCAGCACTGGACACAACATGCAGATGTGTCTCACCAGTGCTGAGCAGAGGTCAGCACTCAACCTCCTTGTAATGTTCTTACTAATACTGCCCAGGACACCATTGATCTTCTTTGCTGTAAGGTGCATTGCTGGCTCATGGTCAACCATTTGTGTATCAGGACTCCCAGGGCCTTCTCTGCAAAGCTGTTTTCCAGCTCGTTGGCCCCTAGCGTGTACTGGTGCCTGCAGTTATTTCTCAAAATGGCTTTTTATTTCCCTTTGTTGAACTTCATGAGGTTCCTATCGGCTCATTTCTCCAACTTGTTGAGTTTCCTCTGAATGGCAGCACAATCAGAATCCTAAAAAGTCAAGATAAACAACATCCACTGCTCTCCCCTTGTCCTCTAAGCTAGGCATTTTGTTGTAGAAAGCTATCAGGTTGGTCAGGCATGATTTCCCCATTATAAATATATGCCAAGTACTCCCAATCACCTTCTTGTCCTTCATGCTTCTGGAAATGGTTCCCAAGATTAGTTGCTCCATGAGTTTCCCAGGAATCAAGATGAGGCCTTTAGTTTCCTAGATCCATCTTCTTGCCCTTCTTGAAGGCTGGAGTGACATCTGCTTTCTTCCAATTCTCAGGACTCTCCCCAAATTGCCATGAGCTTTCAAATAAAATAGAGAGTGACCTTGCAATGACATGGGCCACCACCATCTCCCTCTGCACTCATAGGTGCATCCCATCAGGGCACATGGGCTTGTATATGTCCAGTTAGTTCAAATGTTCCCTAACCTGATCCTCTTTCACCAAGGGCAAGTCTTCCTTGTGCCAGAGTCTTCCACGTCTCAGGGACCTGAGATTCATGTAGTCCGAACATACCAGTGAAGACCGAGGTGAAGAAGACATTGAGTACCTTGACCTTTTGGTGTCCTTTGTCACCAGATCCCCAGCCCTACTCAGCAGTGGGCCCACATTTTCCCTAGTCTTCCCTTTGCTGTTGATACATTTGTAGAAGCCCTTCTTGTCACCCTTCACGTCCCTTGCCAGATTCAACCTCAGATGGGCTTTAGCTTTCCTAACCTCACCCCTGCACGCTCAGTGTCTCTTCATTCCTTCTGGGTCATATTCCTCCTAGGGAAACACTATTCCTGCTTCCACCTTCTGTTCACTTCCTTTTTATTTAAATTTAGTGAAGAGCTCCTTGCTCATTCATGCAGGTCTCCTGCCACCTTTGTTTGAGCACTCATCAGGATGGATGAATCTTGAGCATGGAAAAAGTAATCCCTGAAAAACAACCAGCTCTTCTGCACCCCTCTTTGCTCCAGGGTTGTCCCCCATGGGACCGAGAACCTGTTGATATATGGGCTGGATGAACAGACAGTGAGGTGGATTGAAAACTGTCTGAATAGATGTGCCCAGAGGGTGGTGATCAGTGGCACAAGGTCTATTTGGAAGCCAGTGACTAGAGGTGTACTCCAGGGATCAATACTGGGTCTAATCTTGTTCAATATCTTCATTAATGATCAGGATGATGGGGCAGAGTGTACCCTCAGCAATTCTGCAGGTGACACTAAACTGGGAGGAGTGGCTGATATGCTAGAGGGTTGTGCTGCCATCCAGAGGGACCTCCAACAGGCTGGAGAAATGGTCTGACAGGAACCTCATGAAGTTCAACAAGGAGAAGTGCAAAGTCCTGCACCTGGGGAGAAACAACCCCATGCACTAGTATGTGCTGGGGGGCCCCCAGCTGGAAAGCAGCATGGCAGAAAAGGTCCTGGGGGTCCTGGTGGACACCAAGTTGAACATGAGCCAGGGATGTGCCCTTGCAGCAAAGGTGGCTAAAGGTATCCTGGGCTGCATTAGGCAAAGCATTGCCAGCAGGTCTAGGGAGGTGATCCTTCCCCTTTATTCAGCGCTGGTGAGGCCACACCTGGAGTAGTGTGTCCCATTCTGTGCTCCTCCATACAAAGGAAACATGGACATGCGCCACACCTGTAGTGTGTCCCATTCTGTGCTCCTCCATACAAAGGAAACATGGACATGCTGGAGACAGTCCAGCAAAGGGCCACAAAGATGATGAAGAGACTGGAGTACCTCTCCTATGAGGAAAGGCTGAGAGCTGGGACTGTTCGGCCTGGAGAAGAGAAAGCTCAGAGCGGGTCTCATCAATGTATATAAATACCTGAAGGGAGAGTGTAAAAAACATGGTGCCAAGCTCTTTTCAGTGGTGTGCAGTGATAGGACCAGAGGCAACGGGCACAAACTGAAACACAGGAGATACTGTCTGAACATCAGGAAACACGTTGTTACTGTCAGGGTCACCCAGCACTGGCACAGGTTGCCCAGAGAGGTTGTGGAGCCTTCCTCCTTGGAGATACTCAAAAGCCATCTAGACATGGTCCTGGACAACTGGCTCTAGGTGGCCCTGCTTGAGCATGGGGCTTGGACCTGAAGACCTCCAGAGGTCTCTTCCAACCTCAACCATTCTGTGATTCTGTGATTCTTCCAAACATATCCCTGAACAGGCCAAAGTCTGCTTTCCTGAAGGCCATGCTTGCTGTCCCGCTTTCTGCCCTGCTCCCTCCTTGCAGGGTCTTGAACTCAACCATCTCATGGTCACTGCTGCCAAGGCTGCAACTTACCTTTGCATCCCTGAACAGTTCTTCCTTGTTTGTAAGTAGGAGATCCAGCAGAGCATCTTCCTTCATCAGGTCCTCAATCACCCGTGTCAGGAAGTCATCATCAAAGCACTCCAGAAACTTCCTGGGTTGCTTGTGCCCTACTGTATTGTCCCTTCAGCAGGTAACAGGGTGGTTAACATCTCCCATGAGGACTAGGGCCTGCAAACTTGAGGCTTCTTCCAGTTGGCTGAAGAAGGTTCTGAGTTGGGTTATCACCCATCCCCAGACAGAGCTCTGTACATCCCTACTGCTCTCTCACATAGAGGGCAACTCTTCCTCCTCACCGTCCCAGCCTGTCCTTCCTAAGAGCCTGTACCCCTCCATCACAGCACTCCAGTCATGTGAGCTATCCCACCACTTCTCTGTGATCGCAGCGAGACTGTAGCCCTGCAACTGCAGAGACCTCCAGTTCCTCCTGCTCGCTCCCCATGCTGCAGGTGTTGCTGCGTAGGCACATCAGAGGAGCCCCCACTTGTGCTGATTCCCCATAAAGTGTATGAGAGCTTCCCCCATGTGCCATCCATGTGCCATGGACTTCCGGAGGGCAGACTTTGGCCTGTTCAGGACGTTGGTTGAGAGAGTCCCGTGGGAGACGGTCCTGAAGGGCAAAGGGGTCCAGGAAGGCTGGACGATCTTCAAGAAGGAAGTCTTAAAGGCGCAGGAGCAGGCTGTCCCTGTACGCCGTAAGAAGAATGGGCGGGGAAGACGACCGGCCTGGCTGAAAGGGGAGCTCTTGCTGGGACTCAGGAAAAAAAGGAGAGTTGACCACTTGTGGAAGAAGGGGCAGGCGACTCAAGAAGAGTACAGGGATCTCGTTAGGTCATGCAGAGAAGAAATGAGAAAGGCAAAAGCCCAGCTAGAACGCAATCTGGCCGCTGTCGTTAAAGACAACAAAAAAAGTTTTTACAAATATATTAATGACAAGAAGAGAGCCAAGGAGAATCTCCATCCTTTATTGGATGCAGGGGGGAAACATTGTCACCGAGGATGAGGAAAAGGCTGAGATACTCAATGCCTTCTTTGCCTCAGTCTTTAACAGGCAGACCAGTTACCCTCAGGGTACTC
>NW_008795017.1:6241400-6241978 GCF_000699145.1 Aptenodytes forsteri
TTAGTGGGCATGGTGGTGTTGGGTTGACGGTTGGACTCGATGATCTTAGAGGTCTTTTCCAACCTCAATGATTCTATGATTCTATGATCCTCGCAGCACATATGTGTATATGCTGCAGGTGGGGCCCTTTCCGCCCTGTTTTGTTGTTTCAAAGTTCCTTCCTGCCCACATCGCCCTGCACCCTTTGCTTACAAAGCCAGTCCACAACCTCTGCACTTAATCGTTGGTCTTCTCTTCCCCCTCTTCACCTCCCCCATCATTCCTAGTTTAAAGCCACACCAGCGTGGCCAGCCTGTGGGCAAAGATGGTTTTGCTGCCCCGTCCAGGTGGATCCCGTCTCTTCCTGGCAGTCCTCCATCCCCAGAGACCAACCCACCGTCTCAGCAGCCGAATCCCCGCCGTCGACGACGGCTGCGCTCCGGGTTGTTGAACCGCAGGCTCCCTCCGCTTCTCCCCGAGCCCTTCCCCCTCGCCGGCGGGACCGAGGGGACCCCGCCGGGACCCCCCGCCCTCGGGCCTCGCACCCCGGCCCGCGGAGCCGCCCTTCGCGCCGGGCGGTGCGGCGGCGGATCGCGGCC
>NW_008795017.1:6242213-6245242 GCF_000699145.1 Aptenodytes forsteri
CGGGGGCGGCCGGCGGGGGACGCAGCCGCGGGCCGGGGGGCCGTGTTGGTACCAAAAGACCAAAAAAAAAAAAGAAAAGATTTTTTTTTTTACAGGGAGTTCGTGTTTCCCGTTAATCCGCAGCTTCCCTTCGGTGCATCTCACCAAAACAGAGCGCACTTTCTTTGCGTGTATTAATTCACCATAGAGATATTTGGTGTTGAATACATGCTAATACTTGAAGGGGAAAAAAAAAAAAAAATCTGCTGAGTTGGGCACTCTGAGCAAGCAGAAAAATTGGGTTCAAAACCTCTCGTGAGGAAGAAACAAATGATTTCTCGTCCTCTGTTTTCTTGATATGCGCTAAATGTTAAGCTCCAATGGGAACGAGAACAGCTCCTGCATTTAAAAAGGCTGAACCCTGTTTCATTATGACTGGCCTGAGATTAAGCTCCTGCTTCTAGATCACAGGTGAGGACAAGTAATACTCAGTTTTAAGGAATTGTCGGAGGTACAGAGAGGGCTGGCAATTCAGAAAAAAAAAAATGTAAATAAAATTATAGCTTGCTTTTTTTTAACGAAACCATTGAAAAGATATAGAGAATCAAATTGTGACAGAAGTTTGCAAACTCTCAAGAAAATGTCAGCAATGTTCTCACCCAGCTCTCGTGTAACTGAGTGTAACAGATACCTAGCAGATAGGTGGACATTATTTGGTGCATTGAACCCATGAGCTTCATAAAATTTATGCCAACAAAAAGAGTAATAGTGAATTTATGACAAAAGATTAAGGGTGTGTCCACAGGGAAAACTCAAGAAAGATTCACTTCTTTAAGTGGATTAGCAAAACCTCATTAAGCTCCTTCGAGGATCCCCTTATTCAGTATTAAATTGTCTTTACACTTACACAAAAAGTGAGTTTTAACACTTTAAATGTACACCTTTAGTTAATTTGGATTCATTTTCCTCAGTGTCTCTGTTTAGGAAGGTCCCAAGCAATTGGATTTTAGGCAGTTTGTAGCAGCACAAAAGAGATGTTAATGACATTAAGATTCATCCTCTCAGTCCAGGACCAAGGTCATTACTGCCACTGTGGTGAGGAACCTTTCCTGCACTATCTACATCTTAATATCAGGTCCTGTCTAGAGATGCAGACTCGAAAGCAGGCTTTCTCTTGGCTGTATGAGTCCTTAGACTGCCACATGAAAGGTAAGTGCCATGACTGTTAAAGTTAGTCACTTCCTGAACTTCTTTGGAAATATAGGAATGCAGTTCAAAACTAAGACACCTAGGTATAGAAGTCTATAGGCACCCATACTATTTATGGTTGTACTGACTGCCTGAGCCTCCACTGTAGTTGCTGGAGCCTCCATAGAGATTCAGCTTCTGGGAACTCACCAGCTGCCTGAATGTGGGCTGTCTCACAAGACAGTTGATTTTGAGACTTATTCAATATATCCACATGAGAACAGCAGATATGACTGACACATGATATATGAACAAACAACATGAGGGCACACCAGATGGAACTAGATACCTATGTTTAGGTAAGTAAAATGTACTCTAAGTCTTTGTCCTGGCTTCAGCTGGGATAGAGTTAATTTCCTTCCTAGTAGCTGGTACAGTGCTGTGTTTTGGATTTAGGATGAGAATAATGTTGATAACACACCGATGTTTTAGTTGTTGCTAAGCAGTGCTTACACTAGCCAAGGACTTTTCAGCTTCCCATGCTCTACCGACTGAGAAGGCTGGAGGTGCACAAGAAGCTGGGAGGGGGCACAGCCAGGACAGCTGACCCCAACTGGCCAAAGGGACATTCCGTACCATGTGACGTCATGCTCAGTACATAAACTGGGGAAAAAAACTGGCTGGGCATGGGTCGGCGGGTGGTGAGCAATTGCACTGTGCATCACTTGCTTTGTATAATCTTATTATTATTATTACTACTATTATTATTATTATGATTTTATTTTATTTCAATTATGAAACTGTTTTTATCTCAACCCACGAGTTTTCTCACTTGTGCTCTTCCAATTCTCTCCCCCATCCCACCGGGTGGGGGGGAGTGAGTGAGTGGCTGTGTGGTGCGCAGTTGCCGACTGAGGTTAAACCACAACAATCTTCTATGCTAGAAATAGCTCATTGTTGTTTTGCCTTTATTGACTGTGATGGGAGGTTAGACATATACTGTGCCTTCAAACAAATACATTTACAGGCCTTAATTTTGAACTTAATCATAAACCTAAAATTAGTGTTTGGGTTTGTTTGTTTTTTTTTATTCCTGATCTGAGTTGATATTTGATATGTGTTCAGCTGAATTTCATGTATAGCAGAGTTTTAGGTAAGTCATAGGCACCCATGTCCCCTGAACTTGTGTGACCAAGTATGGCAGTCTCAGTCATGAGGAAGAATCTTACGAATTTTGTGCCTGCAGAGCTAAGCAATTTGTAACCCTATTCTGAACATGAACTAATTTTAGGCACTAACATCCCAGTATAGATGGGATTGCAGTGGGCTGGATCGTCTCTAGTATATCTGTCTTTCAGACTGGCACACAGGACACAGGACTGCTTATGACAGTCCCTGCTCCAACACTCATTTTGCCATTGCTAGAATTTTGGGGATGAATCGAGGTTTCTAAGCACTTCTAAGCACAAAAAGAAATTGTTGAGTGATTTTTTTACTGGCCTGTTGCTCAGTTACACTCTTATATCCTACATAAGCAAATTCCTGCATGGACAATAACTGTGAGACAAAAGCCAAAATAGACTTTCTGAAGGGACCTTCTCTTCCTGTGAGTTCTTATTGGCTTTTCAAATAACTCAGCCTTTTCTTCAGAAACAAAAACAAATACGCTGCATGTCCCTGAATGGTTTTGGGAACAACTTACAGCAGTGGAAAACTAGTGGAAGCGGGGGGAGGGTACGACATACTCTTCTCTTGTAACTTCCAACAATGCCTTGATTTTGTGACAAGCTACAAAACACAAAAGTGCTGTTGTTTTTCTGTTCGGGGGGGGGGAGATAAATAAAAGCAAGAAAAACGTCCCT
>NW_008795017.1:6265082-6304374 GCF_000699145.1 Aptenodytes forsteri
CAGCCCCGGCGGCGGGGGGCGGTAGGTGGCGCACGGCCCCGGAGCATCGCTCGAGGGGCTCCAGCTCTGCTCCCAGCACCTGGGGGCTCCACCGAGGGCGCAGTCCTAGAAAGCTGGATGCTGGACAAATCTGCGAGCGTCCTAGCCCCGAACGGTTGCAATCGTTGGCTGCCATCCCACAAGCTTTTCCTTGCAGGCAGACTTTCACTTGAGCTCCTGGAGCTGCTGAACGGCGCTCACGTAGATCAGGTTTCAAAATTAGGCTCTAATTTTAAATGAGATGTCAAAAACCGGGACTGACAAACAGTGGGAAAGACTGGAAGGAGGCAAACCACAGGTAATCTATGTGAACAGCTCGGCAGCCATGCTGACAGCTGGGAACGGGAACACCGGAGCGCTAGCGTGAGCTTTCAGACTGGCTCCCCTGACCTCAGACAAGCCGCTCGTGGCTTGTTCCTTCAGGTGTTGAGCTCCTCCTGCAATGCTGCTGAATAGTTTGACAAGGATCAGTGGAAGCTGGGAACATTTTTCTGTTTTCGTGAAGCACTGAGTTACCTATGGGACCCATTTCCCTGCCTCAGTTTCTCTGTGTGTGAAAGAAACTACTTCATGGAATAAAACCAGGACTAAAAAGCAAAGTATTGCAGTACTCCCTCACAGAATAAGGCACTTCAGTAGCATCACTACACTTGACTGGGGCTCTTGTGTTTTCTTTTCCTTGCTCTCTTTGGAACATTACAGACCCTTGGGAAAGTCTCCAAGCCAGAAGCAGAGAAGTCTGGCAATGCAGAAAGGAAGAAAAGGGGCTAAAAACAGCCAGGCAGCCACTGTCTTGGAAATATAAAAAGTATTTATGAAAGCATTGAACTGAAATAAGCAGTGTCCAGTATGTTTTATGAGATTAAATAATCTGGATAAATGCAACCACTGGACAGATGTAACTGCACCAGCTCAGATGAAGCCAAATCACCTGCTGGTTAGAAACTTAGCTAGCAACCTTCAGCTGGGCAGCTATGCAGCAAAAAAAGGAAAGCTCATTTGTCAAGGATGAACCAAGGATCTTTACTCACCTTTTTGGTTTTTGTTTTTTCTTTTTTTTTCCTTTTTCCCCTCTCTTTTTCTTTCTTTCTTTTTTTTTTAACTGCACCAGCTCAGATGAAGCCAAATCACCTGCTGGTTAGAAACTTAGCTAGCAACCTTCAGCTGGGCAGCTATGCAGCAAAAAAAGGAAAGCTCATTTGTCAAGGATGAACCAAGGATCTTTACTCACCTTTTTGGTTTTTGTTTTTTCTTTTTTTTTCCTTTTTCCCCTCTCTTTTTCTTTCTTTCTTTTTTTTTTTTTTTTTTTTATAAATAGGGTTTAGGAAAAATTAAGCAGTGTCCAGTATGTTTTATGAGATTAAATAATCTGGATAAATGCAACCACTGGACAGATGTAACTGCACCAGCTCAGATGAAGCCAAATCACCTGCTGGTTAGAAACTTAGCTAGCAACCTTCAGCTGGGCAGCTATGCAGCAAAAAAAGGAAAGCTCATTTGTCAAGGATGAACCAAGGATCTTTACTCACCTTTTTGGTTTTTGTTTTTTCTTTTTTTTTCCTTTTTCCCCTCTCTTTTTCTTTCTTTCTTTTTTTTTTTTTTTTTTTTAAGAAATAGAGTTAGGAAAAAGTATGACAGGAGGGACAGCCTGCTTTGCCTGACTACCTGGAGAATAATTGCCTGAATGCTTCTACTTGAGTCCTAGAGCAGGGAAGGCGAGATCAGAGTGCTATGGGGAGTAGGTTTTTGACAGGGAAATATCTCTCCTTGGACATTGCCTCATCTATGAAATTTTTCCATAGGCAGTGCTTTTAAATATAAAGAAACCTGGTTGTTTTCTTTTCTGTCTTACTGAAGAAGATGCAGACACCTTACGAGACACTAAGAAGACCCAGTTAAGAACGAATTTCCTCTGCATCCTCAACTCATTTCAGATTGCCAGTGTCAGTGTGTCCTTCCTCACCTCACCCCCTCCTAGACATGAGACTGAAAACCAGATTTCCTTCACACGTAATTTCCCACAGTACATTCAACTCCATTTTGGTCCGCTTTCTACCACCAGATTATTGGGTTCTGTCTGATCCATCTTGGTTGTCTTTTCTTGTTTCTTTGTCTTCGTGTAGGATAAGTGTTTCCATCATACTGGGTGCCTGAAGTGGAAGCTGACTTCCAGACCGTTCCATAAACCAGGGAATAAAAATCTGGGCTCAGACTGCAGTCTGAGAAATACTCTTTAAGTGTACAGATTTTACCATTGTCTTCATCTGTAACACTATACAACAACAACACACCACGAGAGCAACCAACTCACAGGTTTTAAGATCACACACATTAGGGTGACTTGCTGAATTAAAGATCAAAGTATTTGACATTTTATAGGTTATTAGGGTATCTAGAGGTAGAAGCTGTTAGCAAATAGTTAAAAAGAAAAGATAATTGACGATGTTTTCATTAGAGAGAGAAAAAAACAGAGAGAGAAGCTGTTATCAGTGCCAATCAACATTGGAGACTGAAATCTTGGGCAATTCTGAAAAGAGGAATTTGTTTTCAGTCCTTTCCTTCTAGCAGTATTATAGAGACAGAAATCCAGGTCCCTGATTAACCCCTGAGTAAAGAATAACCTTCACCTAGAGAGCTCTGCTTTCAAAAGAGTTGGCCCCTGTAACTAGAGCCTGTTCAATTATTCTTCTTCAAAGAGAGCAGGCAACCAAGAATGTCAGCTTCATAGAAGGAGCTATAATTTTGAAGCAACTTCCTGTTTGTCGATTTACTTTTTTGATCTCATGTAAACGGAAGGAAATGGCACGAAGGAGATTTTCCCCTTTTTTTTTGTTCCATGTTACCTTTTGTAATTGCATAGGTTTACAAATGAAGGTCGTTTTCTGTGTTTGTTTATAGGTTAAAAGTGAGCAGACTTTCCATACATGTGTAGCTACCAATACCTGATGAATTTAAATGTGCCAGATAACATATTACAGTGTTCCTGTGCAAAATCAAGTAATGGCCTTCACTCTAAAAACCCCCAACAACAACAACAACAAAAGAAACACCAACCCAAAATCACATACTAGCTACTCTTCAGAAGAAAGACACATAGCTGAAGCTGAGTTTAGACATGAAGTACCTCCCTGGAAGAAGTCAGCCTGTCAAAATCTCTCTTTCTTGGCAAGGTCCCAGAAGGGGAGTATTTTCACAAAGATGAAAACAGTGTTAAATGCTAACATTCTTGCAGATTGGATATGCATTCCTCCTTGTACATATTTTTGTTATGAAACAAATGCATTTTGGTAAATTTAGGGAAGTGTTTCTGTGTTTCCTCCTCTACTGTATATTTTGTGTGATAATATGGCACTGATTTCCTATCTAATTTAAAACAGTTTAAAATAACTGGTAACATCTAGTAGCTTTCTGTTCTTCCAACCTTAATTTTCTCTTCTGTGTATTTTAATGAGGAGCAGGGAGTTGGCTGGGGTTATTTACTTTTTGTTACTTTTTTGTTTTAGAATAAGAAGACACAGGCTTTGACCTTCTCCCTTCTGTTCCTGACTGCCTCACCATCACTAAGCTTTTCTGCTCAGTGTCCCAAATTACACGGTGGAAAGAAATGTTTGGATTTAAACTCTGATGTTTTACAGTCTGAGATTCAGTTCTTGAAGGACAATAAAAATCTTTATCAAATGATATGCTCTTTCCTTTTGAACATTCCTCCAGTATTTGGAAGCCAGAAGATACATGTACTCTGTTCTCTTTGTCATAGTCCCTTACATTTCACAGTGTTATATCTCTGACTTGGGGGGACAAAAATGAGTGTTTGCCCATGATCTCAAAGACAAAACAAAAGCAACAACAGCAACAAAAAAGAAGGGAATAAAAAAGAAAAACAAATCTATAATCTTCTCCCAAAATACATGTTCTGTGTAACCTCAGGCCAAATGAGTAGGTGAATGGTATCTGCATGGACAGACACTTTCACAAATATCCCTATAAACCTGATGCATGCTCTTTGGGGTGTATGGAAGCTGTGCAGTATAGGCAGGCTTAATCTCAGAGGCTGAAAAGCTGCAGCCTGCTGGATACACGTAATATACAGATATCAGATGCTACTCCTATCTCATTAGGAGATTGGACCTTTGTCTCATCTTTTAGACTATGTTTTTTCTTTCTAGCAGAGTACCCTTTGTCAAATGTTTATGCTTCCCAGGGAAATAGGTTGTTTTATTCAGCTTGTATCTTCATGTGTGTTTTCCTAATCCCTTTTTTTCCTACATGGTTATTGCCATTTTAAATAAGGTAACCTTCACAAAATAGTGTCAATGAGACACATCAAGCTTTCACAGATCACAAATATTAGGCTACAGAAATAGGTAGGAGGAATATGCTTTGGAAAAAAAAATACACTAAGGAAATGAAATTATTGTAAAGTCTTACCTTCCGGTCTCTGTCTAGAAAACAAGCTATGTGCTTTGTTGCAAACAAATTCTAACATTCAGTTCCTAATCTGGGAAGGGAAGCCTAGCCTCTACCGTGGGTAAGCTTCCACTCCAAGCAAAGCCTCCACCAAGGCAATTGTAGCTGACATCCCCTCAGGATCACTTCTAGCATGTGCAGCCTGTGAGTTTCCTTGGAAACTGCCATGCAGCAAGCATGAGATTGTGGCACATGACTGCTAAGCTGTATAGCTTTACCCAGGAAAATAAAGGAATCCAGGAATGGGGACCAGGACTGCAATCCACCTCCCAAGGATGGTAAATGCTGATTTTCAACCTAAGGCTTCTAATGGCCAATAGATTACTTCTATGCGGTCACGAAAGATCATGAACTAAAGCAAATCTGTTGTTTATAAGCCTATATGTTCATTCCATAACAGCCTGTTTTTCTGCCGGGAGGGGGGCAAAACTGAAAAGCAAGTCTGAAAATCACCACATCTCCAAAGAGTTTTTGCAACAAGTCAGTTATGAGGCCTTATGACATTTTCGTTAGACTGAACTAATTGGAATAAGCTACCCCACAGGGACCCTTTTTAAAAAATAGTGTTCCCTCTCCAGATTGCTGTGGTTATACAACACTGAAGGTGAGAACTTGAGAATGGCTGTAATGGCCCAGCCAAGTATCTACCAAGCCCACCAGCCTGCACCTGACAGAGCCTATAATAAATAACTGGGAGAAGAATATAAGTACAAAGGAAGCACATGACTCTCTGTGTTCAGGCACCCTTGACAGATTTGCCTGCCATGGACTTGCCCATTTCTGAACACTCGTAAACCTCTGGTCCCATCCCCATCCAGCGGCAAGCAGTGCCATGGGTTACCTCCACACCGGGTGAGGGAGTTTTTCCTTTTGTTTATTATGAATCTGGGTCATGCTGGTTTCCTTTGATGACTCCTACTTCTTGTATTGAAAAGACAGTCACCAATTATTCCCTATTCACCTTCTCCTTCCTACTAATGATTTTATAGCTCCTCTATCAGATCACCCTCCAGACATCCCAGTTTGAGGCTGGAGAGCACTAAACTCATTGTTTTACAGTGCACTTTTACATGCAGTTTGTCTGTGATGATGTCAGCTTGGAGCATGCATTTTCTTGTAGTTTTATTAGGCGAGACTGATTAGCTGTGTCCTCAAATATATAATTTAGCCTGTGGGCTTTGTAGTCTCCATATGAATTTGACCCAGGATATACAGGTCACAGGAAAGCTTAATGATTTGGGTATTTAGATGTTCTGCGGGAGCCTAACTTTGCTGCTGCCATCCCCTCGCAGCAGTAATTATTATAGTCGGCCTCAAATTCATTCGTATTAACTTGTATTGACTTCAAAGGTTCTGATTTAAATCCCACCTCCCCTGGCTGATATCTTTCTGGGAATTTGCTGCATCCCCCCAGACCCTGCCAGGAGCCTGTGGCCCTGGGGCAGCCAGAGCACCCACCCGGAGCCATCTGGCGTCTGCCGGCGGTCCTCCGGGGCACTGGCTCACTGAAGGACAGCTGCCCAAAACAAATGGCGACCTCTGTCATCTGGGCCATCAATTGTTCCAACATCTGGCAACTGGCTTTCTTATGAGAGCTGACATTTGGCTGCTTTGGATCCAGGATTTTAGGATCCGTGGGCCAGAGCAGAAAATGGGACAGATCCCAATTTTTTCATGTCACCAGAATCCAAATTAGCTTTTTTTTTTTTTGTATGTACTTCAAATGGCTTGCAGTGACTTGGAATAACAATATAAAGAACTCAAAACAAATAATCAAATTATCACAGTGAGAGAATCCCTTTGACAAATTTTTGCTGGTCTTATCCCATTCCTGCATTGAGTTAATGCCTTACTGCAGCTGCAACATCTTTAAATTCTGTTACAGAGGGTCTCCTACACCTTAGTGGTGCATTTAACCAAATACAGTTACTAGCGTTATTGCAGTTGTCTCCACTGAACTTAGGTTCTTGGCCATGTGAGTTTCTATCCAACCTTATATATGCACCCATGTGTACAATAACAGCTAGCTGGTCTAACTCCCTGTGTTCACTCTCTCTTTTCATAACTTTTCTCCACAAACCAAATATACCAAAGATAGATGTCAGCGTGCCTCTAAATTTGAAATATTTCAATGTGCTAAAAGCACATTTGGTCTTCAACTGCATTCATAAAACAATTTGAAAAAAAAAAAAAGAAAAAAGAAGAGTGAAAACCTTGAAAACTTGGCAAAGCTACTAGTGAACTCTTGAAAACTGCAGACAGGTATTGTATACGTTTTTATTGTGTTACCTCAGTCTCACAGATGGCTACAAATAAAATAAATGTTTAACATATAATATTTATTTAAGCTACAAAACCTGTCTTTAAAAGGTTTCATCCTTAAACTCCAGACAGATTTGACATAAAACAGAAGGAAAAAAAGAGCAAATAACTAACAAATAGGCAACTAAAATAAACTTTCAAAATGGAGAAATAAGTATTATCAACCACTAAAAAACCAGAAATCGAAATAAAATAAAAACGTGACAAACATGTTGGTACAAAGAAACACAATTATTAAAATGCATTGGACCAAATGTATTATTTAAAATCTACTAACTACGATACCTAATGCAGACTTTTAGATATAATTGAACTAATCAGCATGAGCAGATACTAAGGTACAGTGGCTGCACTGATTTATCAAAACACCAAACCTTCAAATAGTTGACTCCAAAGGAAGAAAAAAATATCTAAGTGGAAATACTTATTTTTCTCTGTGTTGAGGTTTCATCTGGGCTCTCTGTGAAAAATGGAGATGGAAAACAATACTGTCGAGCTACACAGCCCCATTTCAAGCACCTCGCTGCAGCAGTCAATGACGGATTCTGAAATGGAGTTAGGCTTGTTTAGCATGCCTGCAGGGTCACGCGGAGTGACCCATTCCCCTCTGGTTTCACTTAAAACTCAGATTTTCTCCATGAAGATAACATGTTCCTCTGATATTTAGTTACCTGGTCTCCAGAAAGATCTCATTTTTCATAGTGTAATTTTTAACCTTTGCTTAAGATGTCTTTTTTTAACATAAACTCTTTTAACCTGATATATTTCCTCAAAGAACATGTGCTTGGAAGGAAAATGTTTGGTTAGTGAAATATCTTAACAAATGAAAGTTCACTGTGATTTTAGCTTGTTAGGTTATAAAGGGGTGTTAAGGCAATCATTAAGTGTTCTTGCTTTTATTTCTTTTGATATTGTGTGCTATAAACATATGAATATTCATATAGATAAACTGATTCTGTACATGCTTATACTGAGAGCTTTTGTACTGGAATAAATCATGAGCTAGCACTTCCATGGCTTTCTTTTTAATTCAGAAACACATGCAATTCATGATATACATGCAAATACCAAAAAAAAAAAAAATCAAACATGGTTTAAAAATAGATAAAATTACAACAGAAATTTTCATGAAAAATGCCAACAAACAGCTCAACCGTTTTCTGAGTGTGAAACACTGCAAAGTATTGCTTTTGTACTGAAGGCTTTCTGAGGGAAATGGAAAAATATCTGGCCAGGTCCTCCCTGGTGTAAACTGGTATCAGGTGAGGTATAGGCTGGCACCGGGAGAAGACCTGGCTGAGCGTATTTGGTTGAGAACATGCTGCTGTTTGTCTGACAGCCATAAAGGCATATTGGATACAAAATCTGTGCAAGTACTTTCTGCTTATCGCACAGGGGAATGGCAAGTCACAAACCACCTCCCTGCCCAAGTGCCCCTTTAAGAGGCCTGATTGGCATGTGAGGAATGCGAGGATTAGTGATGTAAACTGCAGCAAATCCGGAGTTTAAGGAGGGCAGAACCTATTTAAATATGTCACTGGGAGCTTGGAATTGC
This sequence comes from Aptenodytes forsteri, assembly GCF_000699145.1. Taxonomy (NCBI): domain Eukaryota; kingdom Metazoa; phylum Chordata; class Aves; order Sphenisciformes; family Spheniscidae; genus Aptenodytes; species Aptenodytes forsteri. The sequence goes on from NW_008795017.1 coordinate 6,273,466, forward strand.
ATTTTCCTATTTCCCTTTCTCCAGTCTTCGCTTCTTAAACCTCCTGACTTGTACTTTGAAAACTCTGCTTGCTGTCCCAGTCACGGGAGCAACCTCCCCCTGCACCGCTCATTAGCGTCCCCTCTTTGTCCATCCTTCTATGCTCTATCTCTCAATCTGTTCATTTATTTTTATTTTTAAGAAGGTTAGAGTATGGTGTGTTGTTTATGTGGCAAAGCAGATGTTTCAGGCAGTGGGCCTATCCCTGAGAAATCACAAACAATTCAATGCATCATTGCTTGCACAAACATAAAGCCTTTCAGCCCAAAAAACCCCCCCAAATCCCTCCCACCTGCAGAATCCCTCCCTGAGAAAAGCACAACTGACAAAATCAGTGTAGCTACTCATCACCTCTGAGACCATGGTTTCATATGAGGATTTTTGCTGGTGGTAAGCCAATTTAAGAAGTTTCATCCTCTTTTTGCTCTCACCTGCTCATTGTTTTCTCTGCTTCCCCACCTCTGGTGGGGGAAGCTTACCAGTCCTTCAGCAAGGCTAATTCATTCATTGGTATCGCTGCTGACAGCTGGAGAGATGCAGGTTAATAAACAAAGAAAAGCAACACTTGAGGAAGGGTGGGAGAGTGTCTGTTAGTTTAGATCATTTCACTGAACCAGTTTTGGGTATAGTCACCCAGACAGTTGAATTGCCACATCTGAGTACCAACATAGGAGGGGAAGGCTGCTTTTAAACTAGCTTTGCAACTTGAAAAATTATAATGTGGAATCTCAGCCTGGTTTCTTGGGTGTGTGGAGTAATAGACATTCAGGAATCATGTTACGCCTGACTGAAAGGCAACCAAATCTGTTGCACAACTACTGCTTTTGGGAACATAAGATAACAAATTCTGATAGAACCTGTATGAAGATGTTGGGACTTGTGCAAGGGCTGATTCCTCACTTTCTGTTCTCAGGAACATCGAGGCATGGCAGATTTTATATCCTCTTTACACAGGCAGTTCTGATCCCCCCCATCTCAAAACAGGTACCAGAAAACTAGAAAAAGTTTAGAGAGGAGCAACAAGGACAACCGAACAAGTGCAAAGGCTTCCACAGAGGCAAGAAATAAATAAACCTGGTGACATTGCTGTGGAAAGGGAACAATTCTAGGGGGTAGGAGAAATACCTATGAAATTATGAGTGGTGTTGAGATCGTGCATAAGGATGGATTATTCACCATTTTATCCCAATATAAAAATAGTGGCTCACCAAAATGAACAAGATGTAAGTTGAATACAAACAAAAAGAAGTACTTTTTCACACTGTGTGTAACTAAGCTGGGGAACTTGCTGCTACAGGATGCCATGGGTGCTCAAAGCTCCTTTAAATTCAAGGGGAGAGTGAACAAGGAAGGTAAATCCATGAACGGAAACACCTAGAAAACAAACTTGGCACAGGTGGCCCCTGAGGTTCAACTAGTGGAGGCTGTTTGGAAAAATATCAGTGTATGCCTCCACCTTCCTCTATACTTCCCACTCACATCGTCCCTGCCAGAGGCGGGATACCAGGCTGGATGGGCTTGGACCTGATCCAGAGCATCTGTTCTGATGTTCTGCAACACTGTAAGACTGTATAAATCTGGAGATGGCCTTGTGTTCCTACATGTTGTCATGTTCATAGAATCATAGAATGGTTTGGGTTGGAAGGGACTTTAAATATCATCTAGTTCCAACCCCCCTGCCATGGGCAGGGACATCTTCCACTAGACCAGGTTGCTCAAAGCCTCATCCAACCTGGCCTTGAACAGTTCCAGGGATGGGGCATCCACAACTTCTCTGGGGAACCTGTTCCAGTGCCTCACCACCCTCACAGTGAAGAATTTCTTCCTTATAGCTGATCTAAATCTCTATCTACCCTCTTTCAGTTTAAATTCATTACCCCTTGTCCTATCATTACTTCCCTTGTAAAAAGTCCCTCTCCAGCTTTCTTGTAGGCCCCCTTCAGGTACTGGAAGGCTGCTATAAGGTCTCCCCCAAACCTTCTCTTCTCCAGGTTGAACAACCCCAACTCTCTCAACCCGTCCTCACAGGAGATGTGCTCCAGACCTCTGATCATCTTTGCGGCCCTCCTCTGGACCTGCTTTAACAGGTCCATGTCCTTCTTATGTTGGGGGTCCCAGAGCTGAACGCAGTACTCCAGGTGGGGTCTCACGAGAGTGGAGCAGAGTGGGAGAATCACCTCCCTCGACCTGCTGGCCACGCTTCTTTTGATGCAGCCCAGGATATGGTTGGCTTTCTGGGCTGCAAGCACACATTGCCAGCCCAGGATACAATTGGCTTTCTGGGCTGCAAGAGCACATTGCCAGGTCATGTTGAGCTTCTCATCAACCAACACCCGCAAATCCTTCTCCCCAGGGCAGTTCTCAATCCATTCTCCACGCAGCCTGTATTTATGCTTGGGATTGCCCCGACCCATGTGCAGGACCTTGCACTTGGCCTTGTTGAACTTCATGAGGTTCGCACAGGCTCACCTCTCAAGCCTGTCAAGGTCCCTCTGGATGGCATCCCATCCCTCAGGCATGTCAACTGCACCATACAGCTTGGTGTCATCGGCAAACTTGGTAAGGGTGCACTCAATCCCACTGTCCATGTCGCTGACAAAGATGTTCCTACATGGGCAGCAAAATGACTCTCCATTGTATCTACAAAGGAGTGGTGCGGGCCTGTGTCTATATCCCAAATTGGGGAGCAGAGAGGGGTGTTCCCTTATCCCTGGAGCCAGGATAGATAGGAACCAGTGAATCCTGCAGTCTGATCCTCATCCAGCCCCATACAGGAAGGACTTTTAGGGCTTGAGATAACAATCCAGGGCTCAGTTGTGTGTCTGATTGGGAGCTAAGGGCATTTGATGCTTGTTAGGACATACCACACACACCAGTTAATACATCCAAATACCTAATAGTTGTGATGTGGTTGGTTCCAGCTATAAACCCTCCAGTGCTTGAACACTTGCATTTACAAAACACAGATCCTTTAGAGCTTATTTGAAAAGGCAATTTCTCATGAAGAACATTTTGTGACCTAAAAATCAATGTATTTAATAAATGTACAGAGACACTAATTGTCTTAGTCTATCGAGACTGGTAAAGTAATGAAGAATTAGATACATGCAGGTGTTTGACTAAAGCTTCAGTTCAAACTCCTATAAAAGGGAGTATTAGAAGAAAAGGCTTATGTTCATCTGTATTTTCCTTTTAATGATCTCGTCATGTTTAATGTTGCACTATTACATAGTTCTTATTTTGCATAAATACATGATGATTATAGCTGTATAACCTTGGCAACACAGTGTCCTCTTGAGGCAGCCTGAAATAGAAGAGAAATGCAGATTATACTACACAACTGCCCTTTTGGGAACAATATTTTATTATGTTCTATTTCCTTTCCATAAAATTCAAAGAAAATGAAGGTAATTTGGGTTCTACAAAAACCAATGATAAGCTGGTGGAGGGAATTCCTAAATCACCCTCAGGCACGGCCATACACACAAGTGTGGGCAAAGATGGGTGAGAAGATCAGGCTGTACTCATGAATACCTTGAACCTGACCTTGTGAACCTAGAGGTTTGAGATTTCAAGCAGGAACTTGTATAAAAATGATTAATTGTATTAAAATTGTGAGGCCAGGACTCAGACACAGGAAACAACTGTATGCTGTAGCCTACTACTGGGTGGAAAATGACACATGGGAGAAAGGAAGTACTAAAAACGGAGGGTCCGGTTGTTCATTAGTTTATACAGCCTGAGAATGTGGCCCAGGGAGTCTCTCAGGCTGGCCATTAGGGCCATTGTAAAAGCCATTAGGGCTAGTCTGTGATGTCAATGATAAGCTCAGCTTTCATTTAATAACACAAAATAAAGGCATTTTTCATGGTAGAGATAGAATCTCGGTCAGCTTGCCTACCTTTGAAAGAAAACAAAACCAAAAACCTTTCATATATACAGACAACTTGCTATTTTTTGACACTAAATTGACTCTTGGTTTATTATCCGGGGCAGACTGAAATGTCACTTCTTATAACCAAGCCAGTATTCATTTGTTTAGGGGAAGTGTTTTCTGTTTAGTGCCTCATCAGGAGCAGGATGAAAATGCTTCACAGAGCAATGGTACTCTATACCCTGGACATGCAAATTACGAGTTTTGCCTATGTGAGGACAAAAGGGCTAAGCCCTTTACCATAGCATGAAAAGGATAAAGCTATAAAGATTGTTTGATGAATCAGTGAAATAATCTCTGAAGAATCCCACAGGAATAAACCTTTGCAGCTAAGGAAGGATGTAGCTTCAGCTTCACCACTGAGGGGCTGGTGCTTTTATTTTCTGGCATGGAAATTGAAAGAATGCTTCATTAGCATGTGAGCCCATTAATTTTGCATTTGGCATACCGATTCCCGCGTGATTTGAACATCTGCCTGGAAGGTACCTCTCTAATTAGAACAGATATGTTATTATGGAATTAAAATAAATATCAAAACATACTTCTGTCTTTCAGCTTGCTTTCTTCATACTACCTGTGCTGAAGTAATCATGGATGAAACTTGTCAAGTCCCAAAGGTGCTAATGTTTCATTAAGAAAGCACACGGTAGTAGGGTAATTCAATACTTGTCTATGGGATGTGTCTCTACAGGGTTATATTGCTGCTAGATCATGGGAACACCAGACACAACTGGCAAAACCCTTGCCTGCAGCTTACAACACAGGCGTCTTTAAATAATAAACTTCTGTTTAATGCCATGTTGTTTAGCACAACAGTTCCTTCACTGCTGTTAAAACCAACACTTGTAGCCTAAAAAGTGGTGATTGAGAAGTTGTGGGAGGATTTCCCTCTGCAGGCTAGCCTTGAGCAGTTACAGATCAAACGTCCAGATTCTGGCTGGAGCTGGTTTGTCTCATCAAAGGACAAATCAGAGACTGACCACCAGATCTCCCATGAATGAGTCCTGGCAACTTCAGTGGGCATCTTCTATTTGAGCATAAATTTACTGAATGGTTGTCAGCAGTCTCCTTGCAATGACAGAGACTAACTGGAGCCCATATGAGACTGCAGCACTTGGTAGAGATAAAAATGACACTGCCTCCTGTTTCCAGAGTGGCTTCCTGCATGCACAAGTTTTTGTGGAAATTGCTGTCCTTTATTAGAGTTTGTAAGGATTTTAAGAGCAATACAGGCAAAGATGGGACTCCAGAAAGAGTGAAAGCATCCTCTGTGATGTCTTTTTGAATAGAAGCAGCATGACCTCATACAGGAAAATCGTCTAAGGGGAAGGATGTGTCAGAAGCTGCAGCCACAGCCACACTGGCAGACCGGAGGTGAGGCTGAATCATGGTATAAAAGGTGTTTCATTCACATAAGCCTGAACCATCATCTACACACCCACCGAGCTTGAGTCATCCATCCCCAGATAGACATTGACACTATCTGTTCAAGAGGGCAAGGTTACTAACAGTGACAGTGTGCTAATATTGTTCTATCCCCTATATTCCACATATAGTACACTCAATTTCTCTTCCTCTCTAAGGGTCACAGTTTCCCAGCTGTGGAAGGATCCTCAGATGAGATAGACACAGGATTCAAGGTGCATCTGCAAGATGCTTTTGTACAACAGGACAGAAGAGAGTGCAAAAGGGATTGTATTGTGCTTTCAGGTTTTTGTGCCGGTCCCACGACAGCAAAAGGAGATGAGGGGCATGAATTAGAGAAGAGGAGGAAATATACTTCTTACACTTCCACATGCAAAATCATAGTTGTTGTCCTTATGAGTGACAAGAAGGAAAAACTATTATTTGTAGGATTTTAGTATGGAATTTAATAGGTATTTGAGTCTCTGTATGTTATTGGCAGTATGAGAACCCATCACTCATCCTGGCCATGGTTTGAAAAGAACTCATACGGGAATTTTTTATTCTAGAAATAGAGTGAGTAAAAATATCATTGTTGGTGCACAAAATGAGAAAAGAAAATGATCAAGCTTGAAAGGAAAAAAACAGATTTTGGTGGTCTCCTGTTTCCTTAAGGAAAAAAGGAAATAAGATATTTGAAGCCTAGCACACCGCATACCTTTTGGTTCAGAGGAAAATCTGTCAGACATGATTCAGATTTCAGGACTGCAGGCAGGTATGCCTGTTCCCCCTGATGTTTCTGAGGAAATACACCTAATTCCATGGAGTGACTGGGCTACAGTATTTCCAGCCAGGGGAGGAAGATGTCAAACCTCCAGTCTATTCGAGTTTCTGACTCTTTTTTAGTAAGCAGGAAGGAGAGAGGGTGTCCTGCATTTTCTACTCATTGTGTTCATTCAGAAATTCACTTAGTCCTAAGGATCTTAAAATTTCTTCTTAAAATTGGGGGATTTCTGCAGAATTAGAATGTAGTCTGATATGAAGGACATGTTCTGCATACAGTTCAGTTACAATTTTAGAGCCTCACATAGTGCATGAAATAACACACATTAAATAATGTGCACTCCTAGGTGCAGAACTAAGTTCTGCTCTCACTTGCCAGATGGGACACTTGGCCATCACAACAATTATCAACAGTATTGGTATTGGTATTTTTGTTGGTACCAACAGTATACTTCAAATCACAAACACAGCAAAAGGTCCCACTGATGACAGTCAAAACATATGCCTCACTTTCTGTATGAAGGACATCCAATTTGTCTTGCCACCGTTTGGAGTTAATATTAATAACAACAAAAATAATAATCATTCAAAGTGTCAGCAAAGTGCTAATTGCTTTAGAAGCATATGGGGACAAGCAGTTTATAGTCTGAAGAAATCAGAGCTACGGATAGCTAATATTGTTGAACAAAGTTTAATAGTATAAGCAGAGCTATATGCTTGTCTGACTCCCATTCCTCTCCCATGCACAAAAAGCTCATCTTTTTTTAGGGAGGTATTTCAGGTTGTATGTTCTGATACATCCATCCAAGATTGGATGTCCCAGAAATAGAATCCGGGCCAATTATGATAATTTTCTTTATCTGTATTTAAAATTAATTTAAAGGAAATGGTGACACTTAAACGCACCTGGCTGATTAAAGCACAGTCTGTAGCCAACTGAAGTTAGCAGAAAGTCTTTTATTGATTTCAACGGAGTTCAGACCATGCTATTTAATCCATTTTGCTTATTGGTCTCATTTATCCCATGAGTGAACACGAGTTGAAAAAAGAGATTGAATATAAGTGAAAAAGAGCTCAGTGAAACTGTATCTCAGATTCTTTGTGGAAGAAAAAAGATTGTCTTAGTAGTAGTAGAGCTATCTAAGAATAAGTAAAATATCTCCCTCTTTTTCCTTCACCACCATCTCTTTTCTTAGACCTTTCCCTTTTCTGGGTAAGTACTGTGTTTTCACCTGTACTGTAGAAGCATTTAGCACATTGTGGATCCTTCTGAAATCTAAATAATAAGTTATGATGACTTCAGTCATTCTGAAGTCTTATAAGTAGCTACAAAGAGCTAGTAAAGGGACCACAGAACATTATTATGACATCATTTTTCTGGTGGCTGTTAGAGCTTTTAGAGTTACTCTGAGATTTGACAATGAGCTCAAAAGGACATTTGGCTTCGTTTTCGTTTAGGATTTCTTTCAGGATTTCTTTCACACAACTGTTGCTGCAATCTGGCAATTGTAGAAACATGTAGGCATCAATGAACATGTTGATTTAATAAGTGTTAGTAGATGAGATGAAGAGTTAATTGCAGACTGGACAGACAGAGCAACGCAGTATATGAGCTATACCTTCCTGTGAGGTTCTTCAATACCAGACACAACAGGACCCCATTTGTGTGAGGACCCTCAGGGCATTGTTGGAATCCAAACAACATATGAATGTGCATTTATGAGTCCTTTGAAATGCCTATGAGAAACTTCCCTGGATACTTCATTCTGCAGAATTATGGAAAGCTGAATGTTGAGTTTCCTTGAATTTGTACTTTTTGAATTTTTGTTCTGTTTAAACCTAAGTGATACAGGCAGGTTCCAGTGAAGCTGGTGAAGTTCCTGCACTTGCTTTTAGACAACCAGCCTATACACGATACTAACCTAGAATTGTTCTCAGTTTATGCATAAACATCTAGTCCTTTTATGAATCCCACTGTATATACCATATCTCGGGAACTGAGCTTCAGTGAAGAAAATACTCAAAAATGTTCAAGAAATTGAACTTACATAGCACTTCAAACTCATAACCTTTTCAGATCTTTTAGGCAAGTAGAATTTCTCTGTTATTTATCAAACATTTCAAAACACAGCTCCACGAGGCAAAGTGCACCTCTCAGCTCCTCAGCCCTCTGCTGCTCAGCCTTTCCCAACACCCTCAACAGACAGACTAGACCAAGCAGAGCACCACGTTATAGAGCTAGATGGTTTCCAGACCTGGACAGACTTGCTTGGAGTTAGTGTTGCTCTCTGCTTTATGCAGTTTTTGTTTTGCTTGATTCTACATGGAGTTAGAAATGAGATGTTGCCATGATTTCAGCATAGCACTAGAAGATACATAGGTCACAGGGATGGTTTTGGAAGGAGAGGTATAGACCAGGGGCCAGCCTGGGATGTATGTGGATCCTAATCACCATCTGGTGCCTACACAGGTGATTGAAAAAACTCCCACTGTTTTCATTGGTACAGGACTGAGCTGTTGATTTTACTCTGGCTGTTAAAGCTAGAGCAGACAATGGCACCTTTTGCATCTGCCTTCACAGGAAAAGGGATAAATTTTATCTGATTCTGATCTGCAGTTTGAGTTAAGGCAAGGAAACAGAAAGAATTTGGGCATCACTAAAGCACACAGACATTGTTCACAATAGCATGTGATTAGAATACAAGGGAAACAAGATAATTTTCATTTTTAAAAAGTGATCTCTTTCACTCATCTTTCTTTTCTCAGAAGTAAATGCCACAGGTTATTTCCCTGAAAGCAGAAATTTCACAGTTGCCAATAAACATACAGTTCCAATACAATTTCATTAGAAGTTAGCAATGATAATACAAATGTCTGTCTGAAGAAAGTAATGTCTTGTTTTGTCATTAGCCAAAACCCACAACTTCTCCACAAGCTCTTTTTTATTATTATTATTTTTCTTTTAGCTCAAAATTACTTGGTTAAAAAGTTTGAGAGTTTCTTTTGCTTTTAATTTAGGAAAAATCATCTTTTTGGCAAAAGGGCACAAATTGATTGTGTTTCCTTAAACTTCTTTCAGCACTGCCACTTCACTATTTCATTGACCTTCTGGCATTGAGGGTAACATACAGGTAATTTTAGAGAACTGTCAATTCCAAAAGAGTGGACAGATTGTAATATGGAGCACTCTTGTTTGGGGGGACTGGAATCCATTCAAAGCTTTGCTTGCTTTTCTTGCATTTAATTTTAGACACTTAACTGACATTCCCCACTCACCCCATAGAGGCAAAATGAAACAGAAAGGCACTTACAAGAGAACTATGCAGTGGGCAAGATCTCCAGCTGCCTACTTCCCTCTGCTGACTCTTCAGTGAACCCAAAGCAGCTCCATCCCTGACTTGGGTGCCTCAGACAGGTGCTGAAAGTAAGGTTGAAAGATTCCAGGTTTAGGAACAACAGAGCATTGCAACACTTCTCAGGTGACAACACCACCTTCCTCATCTCTGTGAAAAAGTTTCTGAAGCAAGAGTTCAGGGATTAGAGAAGGATATATTATCACCTGAGAGATACTGTAATGACTTTGTAAGTGTATCTCTTCTGAGACCTTGCAGACACATTAGCCTTGGGCTCACTGCTCAAAAGGTATGGTTTTTTTCACTTGGAGCAACTAACATATTACCTTGCTCTAAAGCAAAACTGCTGGGAAGACATGGTTTAATTTTTTTTACAATCAGTCAGGCAACATGAGTTTGAAGGATAGTGTAACATTGGTGATCTTGTCTTGTGGTGAAACTGCAGTGTCTCATCTTCACAGTGTCTTTATCCTGGGACAGTTCAAGCATGTTAATGGCTCTTGAATGAAAACCCAACTGTCTTTGACAGTGAAGTCCATACCTTTGCATGTAACAGTCAGCAATAGTCACAGCTAACAACTATTGATTTCCAGATTCTTTGAAACCTAGCAATATTTCACTGGCAAAGTTACTCAGGTAAAAAAGACATTAAAAAAGTCATTGCATAAAACTAAAATTTATTATCCTTAGGAAACCTTCAGGAATGGTGATAAGACGCATAGGAACAGAGTTATCTTGAATTCTATCTCAAAACAGTTCTTCTGCAATCTTTCTCTTTCATACTGTTTTGCTGCCTCAATCATACACTCCACTGGATGTGCCAGTTTACACAAAGGACCTTACCCGCATCCTGTTTGGGTCTGATCTTCCCTAGCAGCATACAAGGGGATCCCCTTGGCTTCAGCAAGAATTACTACCCTCATAAGAGAAAAATGCCAAATCTCAAAGTTTTCTTGACATTTAGTATTTCTGCAGCTACACCTACACTGCTTAGGATGTTCCTACCAGTCCTTGATCCCCAAACTATGTGATTCTGAATGGCTCATGTCCATGTAAAATAGAGCTAACTGCTTCAAGAGCAAACTGGTTGCATCTAAACTGCTTACTACTTGAGCCAGATTTCTGCTTGCATACCTGTGGGGGTTTTGTTTGTTTTGGTTTATTGGTTGTCTGGCTTTTTTGTTTGTTTGTTTGTTTGTTTGTTTTCCCAGTTCAAAATGCTCGAAATAATGTGAGAAGTATTTTACAGCCCACCAGAGCAAATGTTCTCAGAACTGCAACCAAATTTTATCCCAGAAAGGTCTTGCCGCTTTACTCCGAAAGAGACCTTGGGTGTGAAGTTCTACATACACAGAGTGTATGATGAAGAGAGTGGGACTTGGAGTAAACGAGGGAGATGACTTTTATGATAGTATGGACGTGCATACACTGAGAAGACATTATAATGGACCTTGTAGAAATATCTAAAAAACCTCAAGTACATATTTGGATCAAATCACAGGTATTATAGTTTTCCTTTTACAAACCTCTTATAAATTGGTCCAAAAAATACTTCCTCTTGGACTACAGTATTTCTACATTCCTTAGTCTATCGGACTACCTCAAATACAGTTATTGGGCACAAGCTGTAATACAGGAAATTCTATTAAAACGTAAGAAAAATTTTTTTACTGGGAGCATGATCAAACACTGGCACAGGTTGCCCAAAGAGGCTGTGGAGTTTCCATCCTTGGGGATATTCAAAACCTCTAACTGGACACGGTCCTGAGCAACCTGCTATAGGTGACTCTGCTTTGAGCAGGGGGCTGATTCTGTCATTCTATGATTTTTTTCTGGAGAAAATTCAGGGGTTTCATACTCTAAGGCTCATAAACTTCTTAATGTAAACAGTGGTCAAAATGTGTCGGTTTATGCCTTTATGTTTTGCTGGGATTCAAACAGGTCAATACTTAACACAGCAGAAAAAGAACAAAGCTAGGCGGCATATTGGGTCTTTTTCCATCTTCTTTCAGATACTTATTAACTCCCATATTTTGTATTCAGAAAAGTAATTCACCAATTAAGCTACACTTAGTCTAGATGGTCTACACTGTAGAATGTTTCTACTAATGGAAATAAAGAAATTACATCACTAATTGTACACGTGGATCACAGTTCTTCTAGAAATTGTGCCCTGCAGTACCGGTAAACGTCCCTGAACATTCTTGTGTTATGCACTGGTTTGCCCTCTGGTGAACCAAGAGTGAACGTGGACTGTCAAACACTGCCTGAAATATTTTAGTCGCCATAAATAGCTATTCAATTTCTTTTCCTTCTTATAAACTCTGGAGTAACACTGATATTATGCAGTGGACTTGTGATATTTGTAACACATTGGAAAACTTTTATTTCTGAAAAACTTCTATGTATGACTTATTTATTTAGTTTCCCTAAGATGCATGTGTTGTGTCTACCAATTATAGATTTGACAAATAATCAAGAAGTATTTTGTATTGATCTAGATGGATTGAAAAACTCATAACACAGAAATAGAACAGTAGTTTTAATTTTCCCAGAATTTTAAAGACATTCAGATGCAAATTCAGGTTTTATGGACCAAAAGACACACAAATTCATTGTTAATTAAAAAATATTTAAAATAGCTTCAGTCAAATCAACTGGAAAAATTAAAGAGCATAAAACCAGACTAGTGATATCAGAAATCAAATTTAATAGTTTAAAACTATCTTTTTAACTTCATACAGGTAGCAGTCCCATGTAAAGGGCAAAAGTTTTTTCCTACTGACAATGATTTTGTAATCCATATGAAATAGTAAGGAACTTTCCTTAATTTTGCATTGATTTGAAAACAATTCTTCTTCACAGTCTAGATTCACCAGTAACTTGGAATATCTTCATGATAACAATGTGTCCCAGATTTTAAAAATAACACAGGATAATGATATGTAGTGTCTTGGCTTCTGCAGTTGCATCTTGATTACAGAATGTGAGAAGCATTATTTCAAGGGTCCAGGTCACAACTCTGCCTAAGAAGATCTGTATGGCCTGAGCATAGTGGAGCTCCACCCCAGCATGCGAAGCATGGCAAATGTAGACCAGAGTAAGTGGTGTAGATAGAGTGAGCAGAAGGACAAGCCTTTCCTCACAGGAATCAAAATGAGTTGACAGGAGATGTAACAGCTAAAGATAATTGAATTTATTTGCAGCTTAGATATTCTTTCACAGAGTCTATTAGTATATTGCAGACTAATTGCAAAATCAAAGCCTTATTTTAACTCTGAATTCCAGGAAACATGTCTTTTCCTCATTCCCACCTGATACTTTGAAACGGTTCGATTGCTGTCCAGCGGTGAAAGCTCCCAGTGGTGGGACCATCATTTCATATGATGTCTTCGGGATGCAGAGAAACACTTAAGTATTAATCACCCTTTTCTTTAAGACAGGGGTTGAGTGTCTTCTGCTAATGGCTTAGTAAGTTCAAAGGCACTTATTTTCCACAGCAATTAAGTGAAATGAATAACGAACTACATTTATTGGGGTTCTTTCTACTCTCATGCTTACTTTTCACAGGTGTAACTTCATTGATTTCCACAAAGATATTCCTGATTTATTTAGTTTGTGCTCTGATTGTTGACCCTGCTAAAAAGAGAATTAATTAATGTCAGATACAAATGCCTATCAAATGGGATTGACGTCAGCAGCTCCTTTCACCTTGAGTGCAAAACTGTCAAAGAATAAAAATAAATTTTGAGCACTTTAAAGCAGCTCCATTTTCAAAGCAGTGACCCCTTCTGATTCCAAACCATAGTCATCTATTTTACTTTTTATCATCTTTTTTTTTTTAAGTATTTTCATTTTTAAAACCTCATCTTTAAAAATTAAAATGACAGTATGATATGGCAAGCAAACCCAATCCTTGTATTATATTTATGATTGAAATCTTTAAACTTGCTGCCACTCTGATAGAAAGTCAATGAAAAATGCTGGCTACTTACTTATATTGCTTCGATTGCAGCAAAATATAGTTTCTGTTTCTAAAACTTTTTCACTAAGTACATAACTGATGTGACACATTCATAGTCAGCACTTGCATTCTCTGGAGAAAAAAACAATAAATTCTTAGTGTCTTTAAACAATGCAACTGGATTTCTCTTTAGAGTTAAGTACAGACACACTGAATGATTAACATTTTTAATATGCCATAATAGGGAATCATGTGTTCATGAAACCTTATTGACAAAACTTGATAGTTGCGTGGTTGTCGGAATCCCCTTATTGGATTTTTAAAAAGAAAAATGGCAAAGCAACCCTTTCAAAATCCTTCAGAGCCTTCATTAATGATGTATGGTTTTTTTTTTTCTGTGAGAGTCTCTTCTTTTTTTTTTTTTTTCATGCTGCAGCATGTGCAGAATACTGGATGACAAATAATTTCCATCTAGTGTTTTGTTAGCAGTTACCAGCCTTAAAGCAAGGCACAAATTCTGCACCTGTGCTGAGCAGTAAAAACCTCATTTGTAAAGAGAGAGCTGGGATGAAGGAGGATTTAAAGCTCAGTGAGCAAAGTGAGATTAAAATAATGGGAAATACAGTTCCAAAGGGACGGCTTGTGTGTATGCAGATTATCCCCTAATAGATGGAGGAGTGTAATTTGAAAGTTTTGCTTGGAAAGACTGGAAGAAGAAGGTGGTAAAAAACAAAAGGGCTAACCTCTGCTGAAAATGTCTATGCGGTGACCACTGCTTGTTATACCGATTGAGAGCTTTAACTCACTTTTTCATTCTGATCCTATTTTGCTCTTGCACCTACTTATTCAATAGGCCTTGTATGTAGCTTGTTGCACACTTCATTGTATATAGCCCAGTGGGAGACTTTTTTTTAAAACCTAAGTAAATTCCCAGATGAAAGTCTTGATGAGGCAGATTTTAAGGTTAAGAAATATTTTTTTCTTTCTTTCAACTAAAAACAAATAAAAAGAATATAGCCATTTCCTTTATAAAAATTACCAGTAAATTTTACCAAAATTTGCCTGTAAATTTAGCTGGTCACCTTTGACAACAAAAAAAAAAAAAAAAGAAGAAAAACAAAACCCAACACCCAAAAAAATCAACAAAACCCATCAACACCAGATCTTAATGTATAGTAGTTCTCACACAAAAAGCTTTCAGCCTGCCCTCAGTGCAATAATATGGGATCATCCAGAAATGGAGAAATGTTTGCGTCCACCAATGCTACTTCATTTTGTTAGTGACATTTTGACATTATCACGATCATAATTGTAATATGCCAGTGCAACCTCTCAGAATTTCTGCCTGAGCTTTAGGTAGTGGAGGGAATAGCATTAACATTGTTGGAGTGAGCACTGCAGCTAGTCACTGATGAAAAATAATGTTAATTATAAATATCTTCATAGAAGTTTACGTAAAAATTCTTTTTCGGTCAAAGAATCATTTAACAGTGGTTTATTTTTTTATTTTTTCTCCCCTTCATGTATTCTGAGTTATTGTTCTTTCTTTAGTTGGACCATTTTAACAAACTTTTTATTAGAACTAGCTGAAGAGAAAATTTGCATATCAGAAATTATTGATGAAAAGCTTGCAAAAATTTTAGTCTTACTTAATTTTACCTAAACATCAGGCCAGACCCCAAATAATTTCAACCTAGAAATTCCGTCTCAAAAGAAATGTAAAGTAGATGGTTTATATTTGTTTTCCAGGCAGGTCAGGCTCTTTGGTCAGATCTTTTGTGTAATCTCGTGGTTTCAGAGGGTAAAAAGTACCTCATGGAGGTCAAGATCCTGCAGCCCCACTGCATGCTGTAGTTGGCATGACACAAGGAGAAGAGAAAAAAAGTAGATTATAAGTGCATCCTCAAGCCTCTGAAGCAGAACGGATGAAAATATTTACCATACAAAGAACATACAAGGAAAAAAATTACAAATTCTCTATTTGTTTTTCAATGTAAAAAACTGTTACAGAGAACTAACACTCGCTTTGAAACTTAGTCAACAAACAGCTTAACACCGAAAAAGAGTGTCAACAAAGTGTTTTCAGTCAAAAAAACACAAGTGTATCCAATATTAATCTTTGCCTAGACCCCTTCTAGAGCCTGATTCCTTCTTGGTGCTGATTGCACTGCGGGGCAGTGCTGGATATTGTGCTTGACACCGTGATCTTCTCACACAGAAATGAGAGTACTGCTAACCGAGCTGTATTTTGTAGGTAAAATGGAAGTAACTAGTGCCTACAGTTTATTCAAGAAACTTATAATAATAAGATACAATTTTCTCAATGAAAAGAAATCCACATTCCCCAAACCAGTTCAACAGCCTTCTTTTTTCTTTGGGACCATATTAGTAATTACAATTATATCTCACCTCATTTCTGTGACCGAAAATTGCAGTAAGAACAAAAAGAAACAAAAATGGAAATACATGGATCTATTCCCAAGATAAAGATTAAAAGGACATGGATTACATCATTTTGGCAGATTATTAAAGATCAAAATGGTTAATTCCTTTCCTTATCATTACCCTTAGAGTAGATTCTGCAATTTTCCAGTTTTTGGCAGCCCCCTCTTCTAATGCATATTTGAGCAAATGCCAGCTTGTTCCTCCTCCCCAAAGTCTGCCTGGGATCATGGTACTTCATGTCCACAAAGACAAGAGGGCCACCACTTCCTAGATTAATGAAGTTTTGTGCTCTAACAGGAAATTTCAAAGAGAGAAAAAAACAGTCAGTCTTATTTAATTTTTCCCTTATTTTTAGGGTTTCCTAGTTGTTTATTTGAAACAACATTTAAACAGGAAATAGAGGAACACTAGGAGTATGTTTCAGGACTCTTCAAAATGCTGAGGTAAGTTTTGAATCTGAGGTAAAATGTGTTTGAAGACATTAGGCTCTTGGAGACTAATTTTATTGTTCAGCCAGGCACCAGCTTGACATATATCCTGCAAACATAAAAAAAAGGATACAGTGCAATCCTAGTTCTACAGTTGGAATTTCCGGGTCAAACCTAGAATAAAGAAGTATCAGAGAAAACTTGTCACTAAACTGCTGAACTATCAACTTTCTTGTGAGAAAGTTAAGCTTCAAGTCAGTGGTATGAACTAGGTTGAACTAGCCCTGGCATTTCATTCCCACAGATCAGCTCCACTGAGCATCTGATCTGCTGGGCTACTGGTTATTTTGGCATAGCAGCTTTCTCGGTTTCTCTACAGAAAAGTTCTGCAAGAATTGTTTTTTGTGCTGGGAAGATGAAAAACAATAACACTAAAAAAACAATTTTTCAAGATGAGTAAACCTAATTCTGTTAACCCAGCTCCAAGCAAATTGTCTCTGCTATTTCTCATATTTAATCTTGCATAAGTGAAAAACCACAGCAGAAGAATCTATAGGAAAGACAAGTAAGAGATCAAAGGAGCTGTGAACTAGGACCAATACTACACCTACTCTTACAGAATGACAAGGGGAAGCATAAAGAGTTGATCAAAGAGAAAAACAGAAATAGAAAGGGAAAAGTTGTGGAAGACTAATATATGAAGACAAGAGTCAAAATAAATAAAAAAGAAAAAGTGCAGATTTGTACTTTTATCTTAGCTTGTGTAATCAGGTATTTCTCTTCAGGCTTTTGAACAGAACTGCTGTTAGAACAATTATATGTTATTATCACTATCAATTACAATAATTCATGAGAGATGGTAGAAAGTTGGGAGGGACATTGCACTTTCTTCTCCCACATGAAATAATAGCAGAAAGCAGTTAAGAAAGTGGGAAAACAAAAGAGGCTTATTCCTGAGAATTTTCACTCACAACTGTTCTTCATGGGGAGGATTGGGAGAATGAAAGAGTTGTGGTGAAAATAAATAACTTTTAATGTATACATGTGAGTATGGGTTTGCATTATGAACCTGGAAGCATTTCTTTTTGCCAGACTTTTTTAAAAAGGTTGATTTGTGGAATCAATAAATACTTCAGCCACTACCTTCTTGCGTTTGCTCTGAGAGTGCTTTGCAATTTTCCGCCATAAATGGGCCTTAATCCCACAATTTTCCCAGCAATTTCCTAGTCCCCTTACTCATTACAGCCAGAAAATTGTTATCTCATCATCTTCATCAGATTCTTTTACACAGACACTAACATATGGCAGGACAGAACAATTGCAAGCTTCAATCATCTTAACGTTTAAGCTGACAACTAGCAAATGATTCTTATTATGTTTTAGCCTCCCTGATCTTTTTCCAAATGCCTCTTTATTCACTCTATTAAAAAGAGAGAGAGAGAGAGAGAGAGAATAAAACCCAAAACAGAAAACTTGCTTTAATATGAGCTGTTACATTTTAAAATCTTTTTTTATCTCTCTCCAACTTTTCCATCTCAAATTCAAAGATTACCTTTTTACTTATGTATTTTGTCCAATATCCACATTTTCAGTTCTGTATAAAGTAAGGCTATTTGGTGGTTTGTTTTGTTTTTTTCTGCTGCACTTTAAAGTTTCTTGACCCACTTTATTTGAATTCAGATACTTAATTTTTAGGTGTTATCTAATTGTCTGCGTTACAGTACATTGACATATGAGGAGTATGCATACACGTACGTGTGTGAGTGTGTGTGACATTGGAGGTACAGAGAGGGGCTTACGACAGAGGGTCAGGCCACTATTTTCAGCCATCTTAGTCCACAAGGATGTTGCAGGAGGTCGGAAAGCTGTAACATTGCAAGATATTACATTCTTCATTAAGGCACTAGCTGCTTTGTTATGCAAACTGAAGGTTGAGAGATTTCAATTAATGATGATTGTGAGGTCTACTAATATTGACTGCTGTCTCCACTATTGATCTAGAGTGCTAGTAAAATTCCCCTAGCCTACAATGCAGGTTTTTGAGAAGTGGCTACATTCTCCTCCTCCTGCTGAACTGCATACTCCTGCATCTCATTAAAATTAATGATGATTGTGTGTCCAACAACAGCAGGTTGAGTTGCAGTTTTGCTAGCTTTGTGGGTAATTTTCCCTACCATGCCTCCTGCAATTATTTCTTAGCTAAATAATTCATAGCAATCTTACAAAAATAATAAGCATACTTATTTCTTTTTAACTGATATTACAAAAGGAAAAGTAAAAAAAAAAAAGAAGAAAAAGAAAAAAGGGGAAAGCAGTGTTTTGTGCTTATATAGGGTCTCTTGGTCTTTCACTTCATAAAGACTGGGTTGTTGCTGGGTTGCTGTGTGTTGGTCTTGAACACGTCATGAACTGTCCCCTCCCCCAATATTACTACACATCTGTAGTTTTCATGAAGGGAAGGGTTTTGGATGTCCAATATTGAGAGCCCTGTGTGAGTTATTTTGTAGTTTGAAGCAGATGACTGAAATTAAGTAATGATGGAATTTTTGGAAGTCTTGAAAGGGATTAACAAAAATAAATCCATTCAAATAAAAAAGCATTTGTAACAGTGAGCCAAAAAGCCCTTGGGAAAAAGAAAGAAATACATGTATTTCCATTTTTATAAATATATTTTTTTATATATATAAATGGAAAGCATTCACACAGAACATTTCCAGTAAGGAACAGATATGCTATAGGCATGACCTGCAACTCTTGGGATTCATTTTTCAGATTCCAGTAGTCCTTGGATCTGGCTTAACTGATTCTTTAGAAAGAAGATGAACTTAAAATTTCTGCCTTTGTTTTACAGTTCTTTCAAAATTTACCTAATCTAACTGCTCACCTACACATGCATGTGCATCTGTGCAGAATCCTATCTTTTTTTCATGTCATTTGCACAAGATGTGGCTGGTCTTTCCACAGGAGACTGTGACCGCATAAGGGGACATCAGGGATGGTACCAGAGGTATCGGAGAATAACTGAACAGGGACATGCTCAGGGACTGTCCCTCCCACCGCTTCATTGCTGCTCCTCCCAGTCCCAAGCATTCTCCGCAGGGAAGCTCTCAAAGCCTGCAGATACAGAATTTCCCTGGCTCACAGCTAAATATCAAAGGTCAAACAGAAAGAAGTAGTTAATCAGATTCTTTTTTTTACATATGATTGTCCTGCTTTCCTAGAGAAATGCTCAATCTTGCTGGCTAGCAATATTTTTTACTGCTTTATTCTAATGAGAAAAATAAGTTAATACATATATACACTTAGCTAAGTTTTTGGGATAATTTAAAGTACAAAAACTTAGCTAGGTTTGTAGATAATTTATGTTCTCTAAAGATAAACTGCCTTTTTTCAACTGCAAAAGCCAGGTATGGAGCAGATGATTCTTCAGAGCAATCTTCAGCATGAACAGCTTTGGAGGAGGTCTCCCATCTTTAGACACTGATAGAATAGATGTTACTTCTCCTCAGCACAGAAGTAAGTCCCGTACTTATTGAGCAGAAAGATGTCTTTATCATAGACATCAAGGAATCCACCAGGCTAGGAATTATACAGTCCTTAATCATACAGTGGGAGGAATTCTCCAGATACGTGTTTCCTGTAGATATTACACATTTGGATGGAAGATACCTGGCCTCATTCTCCTACCTTCTTCGGCTAATTCCAAGAACAATGCTCCACAGCCTTAATGCAGAATTTCTCTTGGCTTCAGTGGAAATTTCATGAGTACGAAGAACAGTCTGTATAGAGGTGTATTATCAGGCCATCCTCAGCAGTGACACCACTGTAATGGAAAGAAAAATGGATTAAGAGGAGTACAAGTAAGAGCTTTTTCTTAATTTATCTCCCTTTCTTTGACAACTTTAGAACTCCCCAACTTGATTCTGAGATCTTGGAACTATGTTTTTTTCCAAATTCTGTGTTAAGTTATATTTTTTCTTTTTATTTCACTGAAAATCCTGTTGTCAGGATGTCTTTTGTCATTTTGGCTCCAAAGATTGTATCTGGATCTAAACTATTGTTTTCTGAAATTTTGCAACAATAAGTTTGATCTAGGTCCCAAAATTTAGAACCCAAAATTTGCTGAGCTTAAATCTGGAATAGATTTTTGCAGCTGAGAGGTTGAAAACAAAAGCTTAGACAGTCAAGATTTTACAACGGGAATATAGCTAGAAGCGCTACATGGTGCACAAACAGGAAGATCTGAACAAGTTTATTAATTTTAACAAACCCAGTGACTCACACATTAATTATAAAGGACACGTTCCTTTAAAAGATTCTTCAGTGTTTGTATCTGATTTAGACAGAAAGGTAAACATCCTATTTCTTCAAGACACAGAAAGAGTATTTGGCAGAACTTGAGCTGAAACAGCTCAGAAAATTTGGGGTTTTTTGTATTAAGTTCCTTTCTGTTCTCTTTCCAATTAGGGCACATGAGAATTTTGCAAGCTCTGGAAGTTAAGGTAGCCTTGTTAAGAAGTACATCTGTTAAGGTTCTCTGATTTTGAAGACCATAATTATTATTTCAAACATTCCTTGGAAAATTGTCTTCCAGGTTGTTTAATTGGGAAGGAAACTACTTAACTCATTACATTAATCTTTTAAGAAATGGTACTTCTCTATCTGCCCTTCTTCTTACTCATAATTCTCATTGCAGTGACTTTCCTCTAGAAGCCAGTGAAACTAGAAATGCTTGTTGTTAAAAACTTGTATGAAGTTTGTCTCTCAAGGACTATATTTTGCTCTTTTGTAGTCTGATGACATAAGTATGAAAGTTCTGCAGAGGCCTCCATGGCTTAAAGAACTGCATAATTTGTCTGACCAGCCTCCTTTTTTTTACCAAAGATACAAATGTATGGCTTTTCTCTGGAGAGGTTCTTTGATTTTTAAGGTTTTTCTGACTGACATCCTCCAGAGTCCCTTCCTCAGATGGGATCCACAGAAGTCCCTCACTCCTGGAGAAAGACGTTAGTCTCTATAGCAATGGTTCCCTTTGCACCTTGCAGCAGAACTTTGAAGCCAATATGGAGAAACAAAATGTAAATTTTCCAGGCAACTTCTCTTTGCATATCTTCCAGCATTTTTACATAGTGATTCAGGAAAAGATTAATTTAACTGGGTGCCAAGAAGGAATTCCTGCCAAAGTAAATAGGTGTTCCTGGAGGAGCTCTGTGGCCAGAGAGGCAGCTCAGGCGGAGGAGCCATCTCTGCAGAAAGCTGTTGTTCCACAGACCTGTGAATGCCTTGCCCTGCAGATGGGAGTCACCTAAGAAATCCTGAATGTCTCTATCACCTTCATCTCTGGTGGATTATCGCTGATTTTAATGTAGTTACACAAGAAATTAATGTGACCTTAACAGATCACTTTTCCAGATTCACATGCCTTAGAAAATTAGATCTTAGAAAAATCTTAAAATCTTTAATCTTAGAAAAATATTCACGTGGTTTAGAAAATGACCATGAATTTTAAAAGTTATTCAATAGATGCCTTCTAAGCTGAAGGAAGAACAGAGTGCGTTCTCAAAGCAGTACTTAGAAATCCTTGCACTCCTTGTCTGTCCCTTACCAGGCAAACTGTGCTGTGATTATTTGTGAGTGCTGACATTGTACTGATGGTGTAATTACAACACAGGAAATGCAGGTCAACATCTGACTTCAGAAGAAAATGTCGATGATCAAAATTATTTTAATCTCATGTAACAGTATTGTTGTATGTGCATTGATTAAATACAAGCAAGAACCAATATTGGTTTCTTATCTGATAATGATTACCTAATTAATATCTACTTGGGGTTTTAGAATGGCATGTTTGTAACAGCATTTATAATCATAGTACCTCCCTAAGAATTAATTGCAATTTCATTTTAGAGAAGGATTCTCACCTTATTTTTTGTACACAAGGTAAAATATAAGCTGCAGTAGATACATTACTTTAATCAATTCATATGGAATTTAGGAAGCACAGATCTAGTGCCTTTGTTACAGTAAAGTAACTTTTGTTGCTGAAGCACAAAGGCATAGAAAGGAAATTTTATTGGGGTGACCAGAGTTTCATGAGAGAAATGATGGAAAGGGGTAGAGGGACACTGCACTGAATGTAGTGCTGAGTATCACTGAGTGTCACTTGCTTTGCTTTAAGAAAATATAAGTAACTTATTGAATATTTCCCACACTTCATTGTGTTGAGGGGTACAAAGTATCAACTCCCACAGCAAGACAGGTAGGAGATGAGAAATTGCGAGATTTTTCTTTTGACTTTCAGATCTTCCCATTCAGAAATTAACAATGTAATAAACATCTTCATAACAAAGAGGCTGACCCTGCAGTGCTCTTTAATTCATCCCTTGTTTCCAGAGCTACTCAGAAAACTGTAGAAAATATGTTATTTCCTTACCAACAACCACTTTTCATAGAGGAAAGTAACAGCACCTTTCCATCAAAACTTCCTGGTTGAAAGCATGTTGATAATCCCATTCTTTCCTTTTCCAACAGGGAAATAAGTACCCATTCCTCCAAGGTGAATTTTTGCAGCCTGAGTGGATAGCACTATAAACTTTTTTTTGGCTTTTCATCCAGGAATCCCACGTGTTTTGTAGACATTAGCAAACTCTACCTCAGAAGACCCCTATATCATATAGGGACTGTATATTTGTGCTGTTTTCAGATGTGAAAGGTGAGACACTGGTATTATTTTATCATCTTCTGCCACTTACAAAGAATTTGTAATGCATCTGACTGAGGTGCCTCGTCTTCCAAGCCTGTTATTCAACCTCGATGTGGAAACTGTTCTCCAAACACCATTAGCAGTGTATCTTAAATCAAAATTATTTAATATGCTGACTCATCTAGGCAAGAGTTTTCTAGCAGCCTTTCAGGAATGGTGTGCCAGATGCATTTCATTTTCCAGAGTTTCATTTGCAGAAACTCTGGAGAAGGGGAGATACCACCTGATTGTCAGCAGGGTGCAGCATGGCCAGTCTCCACATTTAGATTATGACAGTTTGCAAGGTCAGAAGACATTCGCCATATAGAGGATGACAGAATGGATTAATGGTGGGCTAAAGTCCCACAGTCCTTTTTGCAAGTGCCTGACAAACACAGTGCTACCGTTGAAAGGGAAGATAGTGCGACAAACCTGTGCTGTTATGTACTATCCTAAAGCTGTCTGGGTGTAAATTGTCAGCCCTTGACAAAGGCATCATTTATGTACTCAAGCCTCTTAATCAGTAATGCTTCCTGAAATGATAGTAATTTTTCACTTAGGAAGAAGTTTTCCCAGGTAACAATACTGTCTCAGGTGAGGTACATGATTTTATTTTCTTCAGCAATTTGGTCAGCTAGGTGAATAACTGCGGATTCCCACATTAAAGAAAAACAAATTGCTAAGTAAAAATCTTAACTTTCTAAGCAAAGGTGAAGACATTTGATACTGCTCTCTTTTTTTTTCTTTTCCTTTCAAGGGATAAAATTCTGTGCAAGATCAACAGCTATCCTATGTATTCAGGCAAGCTAGGAAGGAGCAATTGCCCTGTCACACATTTGGTGGTAAATTCTGCAGTATTATTTTCCCCAAGATTAGGTCAAAGCCATCTTTCATTCCAATTTCGTCTGGTTTATTTGTGAGGTTGTTTTCTGTGTTTCTTTGTTTTGCTTCTTAAAAAAAAAAAAAGAGAGAGAGAAAAAAAGAAACCCCCAAAACCTTAGGACTAGGTTGTTTAGCTTAAAAAAATAAACAGCCTGCCATGAGCACCTCAATATTCACCATGATTTAGCTGCTGTGCTGATACACCCTCGAAGGTCTTTTCCAGCTCCCTGGGAAGGGCTCCCCTTTGACACCCCTCTGAGAAGCACCACAGCCCGGGCAGTTGGATCCACAGAAGGTGGAGAAAATCTTCACACTCAGAGCTGGTAGGTAAAATACACTTATGCTGGTCTGTCAAAATATGTAAGCAGATAATGTGGGTAATAGGCTAATGCCAGTTCAGTCCAGCACTGCAGTGGTTCAAGGTTTTAATTGCATATGCTAACAAATGATCCCTAAACTCTTTGGCTCTGAGATCACCGCGGTGTTGCAGTACCCAGGGCAGTGAGACACCGTCCCATCCTGGCCTCATCCAGGCCACAAATTGCCCGTGTCTGCTGCCCTTACCTGAGTCGATGTTACCTGCATGGTCTCCTTGATCTATGAATAGGACAGTGGAGAAACTGGAGAGAGGATCATTCCCCTCCCTTCTCCAAACAGAGCAAAGATGAAGGATCTGCAGATAGAGGAATGATGTGGTGAGGGAGAGCTAAGGTAGAGTCACTGCAGGATGAAAAAGGGCACCACCTTCCTACAGCTAGCTGTACCACCATGCTTTATGTTTCTACCATGTTGTGAAGTCCTTCAGGGAGAACTTCTAGCCCCAAGGGCTATGTCTGTACAGGTAAACAAAACGAGGCTGGGACAGAGGTTTGAGCAGTGGTGAGTAATTTTCTGTAACTCTTTAATTTTAAGCATAAATTCCCTTGCATGATTTTAACCCATACCAACAAGCACTGTCCTAGACGTTGCCTGGTCATGGGTCATGTTCTAGTTCAGGCTATAAAAAAGTGAAAGAATTTTACCAGGAGTTTGAGAATGAGAGGAATCTTACTGGGAAGAGTTACAGAACTTTCTATGGCATACTGTAAAACCATAGTTGCCTGCTATGAAAGTTGTGAATTTAGCATCAATAAATCTGTATAGCTTGCATTCAGGAGTTCTGAAAGAGTTGACGCAGCCCTCTCTAGGACACTACAATTATTTTAAAATAACCTTTGAAACAGTAATGCTTGGAACAAACCCAGTGATGTGTGAATATCTGAAAAAGGATAAATGAGCAGATCCAGGTAATTACAGGTCTGTCAATCCAGCATTGATCTTCGGCAAAATAATGGAAAATCTGCTATGGGGATTGATTCATCAAGAATTAATGCAAAGAAATACAACTAACTCCAACAAAGACGGGAAGCAGATGTGATCAAACTCACTTGATGACTTTTTCAGATCAGACAGGAAGTGTGGTTTGTAGAGGTAAAAAAAGCTGATAGAATAGACTTATGTCCAGGATTGGTACTGCATGACATTTTATTTGCCAATAAACTCAGAATTATATAAAATTGAGTTGCACCATATAGACTGGAAACAAGGTATTGATCAGTCTTAAATTGTAATCTTACAAGAAGAATTATGTTTAAGCAATTATGTTTCTTCTGTGAGATCCACACTGCTTAAAACATTTGTAAACACAGTCTGTGCAATAACTTTAAAAATCATTACTAATGAAGTTTGCAAATGTCATCAAAATAACGGTAGTAAAATAGAACAAAAGGAAGAAAGGAGGCCAATGATTGTTTAGTCAGTGAAGTGCAAACCATTTATATAAGAATAACTCTGAAAGAAGTTGGGAGTCACCAAAGACAACCAGGTGAACATGACCTCTGGAAGTAACACCCTGACCAAAAATGTTAGCACTGTCCTTGGATAAAATTGGGGAATATCCATTAAGATTATTCAGCACTGGAGAAATATCTGTGGAAAACTGTGTCAGTAATTCATGAAATGGGAAAGGTTTGAAGAAATGTCACTAGAATGATATAATAGATTGGAAAGCTCATCTCCTTTTTAATACCATGTAAGTTGGTTTAATAATGGATACTGCTTCCTCTCACGAACATTTCTTCAGTTATATAGTGAGACCATCACAGCACCAACACTACTTTATGACTTATAATTAAAACTCAAAGAGCTCAATCTGCTTAGTTTATCAAAGAAATGTAGCTAACCCAAAAGAAGGATGAGAAGTGATGTGTTTAGTCCAGAATTATCTTTGTGGGGAACAAAATTTCAACAACTTTGAGAAAGGAAAGGTTAACCAAATCTGATGTCTGGAAGGCAAAAATAGACAAATTGAGGGCTGCCCTTGTTGCCTGCATTGTGGTTGTTGGAAGAGATAACTGCAGTGGTCCTTCAGACCTTAAGCTTTATCAATCTATACAGACCTTTGGTTTCAGCGTAGCAAGGATCCCAAGAGGCCAAATTCTGACATAATTGCTGCTAGTCTTAACAAAATGCAACATATGGTTTCTCCATAAACAAAAGCTTATATTCCTGCGCTCGGATTATTATTCTTCAGACCCTGTTACATTGTCATGGTATGTCATACTATAATGTCACTGTCTACTGTGGCTCTTCTCTCCAAATGTAATGTTAATCTGTTATCATCACTAGTCTAGGAAAGTGATGAACAGAGAAATTTAGTTTATTTAAGCCAATCTTTATTCACACTCTCCTAGACCTAGCCTGAGATGCTGGTGACCCACCAATGGTATTTTAATAGCTTTTAAAAAAACACTTTAATATGAGCTGATAGCTTATTTTTTGTAATATGAAGTGTTATGTTGTTGGGGGGGAAAAAATTGCTGACTATTAACTCTGCATACTTGAATAAGAACCTGCCTATGTAATTCAACTCTCTTTGGAAATGTAACTAAAAGTAATAAAGTTGCTGTCCTCACTGATTTTCTTTCAGTGCAATTTCTAGAATACATGTAGTGAGTTTGCACATATACAGTAGTGCAGGGCAAACTGATACTCTGTCTAGTAGTCAATCCAGGTTATTATCATACAATCATTACTTGTTTGTACTATGTCACCTAGAGGTTTCACTTGAAATCAGAGAATCATTGTCATAGGAACTGCCTTTGCCCAGACAGCTTATGGCTTAACAGTTGAGACAGATGAATGCACTTCATCTCTAGTAATGAGGATTTTGCAGAGCAATTTACTTTCTGTTACGCTTGATTAAACCTATTATGCCTTTACTGACACTTGTGCAACCCCATTACCCTTCGTAGGTTTACACAGGTATAACAGGTTGGACCTCTAACAGGAATTAATTCTGTGATTTCTGCATAAGAACAAGTAAGACTCAACTCACACTCTCTTAGCTGTATTAGCTCAGCAGGACAGACAGCAGTGAAAATTACCTGCAGACAAAATGTATTTTTGGTTCTAAATTACAGGGATGTGCCTGGATATGTACAGAATGAAGACATCTCTGCTGAACTGAAAGATGCATTGTTATAACTTTAAAAATAAAAACAGATTTTAAATAAAAGGAGAATGCTTCAGAAATCTAAAGTAGTTTCATTGAGTAACATAAACTGTAAGTGAAATTGCTTCTAATAGACTGAGTGAACCAGTTGGTAAATCTGAGTAGGTAGAAGTGGTGTTACAGGCATGGTTTAAACTACAGGATCTATTAAATCTAAAAATAGATATTTCAAGATCTATTTTGTTACTGAAACTGAGAAAGCTGTTTTCTTCCTTGCCAAGTCACTTTCCATAGCTAGGGAATATATATTTAATTCACTGCCTATTTCTGCTCACAGAAATGTACCAGTTGGTAAATCTGAGTAGGTAGAAGTGGTGTTACAGGCATGGTTTAAACTACAGGATCTATTAAATCTAAAAATAGATATTTCAAGATCTATTTTGTTACTGAAACTGAGAAAGCTGTTTTCTTCCTTGCCAAGTCACTTTCCATAGCTAGGGAATATATATTTAATTCACTGCCTATTTCTGCTCACAGAAATGTCAAATGCAAAACTTTCGACTGCCTTCTATGGGACGAATAGCAAGTGGGCAATGTTTAATTATGTAGGATTATATAGGTAAGAATAAATGAGGATTTTTTAAATCTGTATCTCACACTCCCAAATCCTTGTGTTTAAGAACTTAGTAAACAAATCTCAGTACATCATCACCCTAAGGCAAATGTTTAACCAGTATCAAAAATTACTTGACCTATATTAGCTTTGTTAAGAAAATTGGCTTTTGAGCCATTGTTATAAGTAATCATGTGTCCTACTTTGGAATAGGCTTAGGGACAATACACTAACACTGGGAAACATAATAATATGTATCCATTTAAAGTTTATTCAGTGGGAACAGCACAAAAATTCCCAGGTTCATACTGAATTTGACTGCAAAGGTCAATGTTACTTATCTATATCTCTTCTTTCCATAAATTGAGCAGCATATATGGCAAAAAGAGCTTTTCAGTGGAGAAACAACTGACGTGAATAGGTATTTTGCTATTGTTTACAATATGACTAAAATTTCTGCCATGATATTTTGTCACCTGTTCAATACAATTGATATCATATGGAGGCTACCTCAGCCTTAGAAGCAGATTGATATGGAGCAGACTGTAGACAGAAAAACATGGAATGGTTGTGGTACAGCAGCGGTTGTAACAGTGTTTTGATTGTGCACAACAACTTTGCTATGAGGAAAAAAAAATCCAAGTAGGAAATAAAGTTAATCAAAATCATCAACAACTGATTTTTTATGATATTGTTAAAAGATTTCTGGTTTAAGCCTTGATATTAATGTTCAGCTCACTGTATATTATAAAAAAGGCAAAATGTCCTCCAGGCTACCTGAGTACAAACAGCGCAGTTTTTGGCAAATAGACATGCCTTATTTGTTCTTTTTTTCCCCAACAATTTTGATTAGAGGAACTTGCTATTAGACAAATCACATTGCCTGTTATCTGGTCCCTCTTCTCCTATATCAATGATTCATTCTGACAAGGGAAGTTTAAAGCAACAAGTAGAATATGATAAACAATATCCATCACCACATAGGGAGCTTGGCTAAAAGCTTTCTGTCACCATTAATAATATTGTTTGGTTTTCAGCCTCCCCATTTATTGCATTAGTGGCAGATGTAAAATACTGCAAGAAGTAAACAACTTCCAGTAGGTGCTACCTGTGAAAATTTCGCCTCTAAATGAGGATACTTTAAACTTCCTCTAGATAGTTATGTTCATAGTCTGATGAACGGACCTCGGAGGGAATGCATATACAAAAAATATTCATGTAACTAACTGACACTGTTTCTATTGTGTTATATTGTACGACAAGATGCCTCACACTATACCATCAACACAAGAAAATATCACTTCTCACCTCCTAAGTTTATATCATTTGTCCAGAAGTAGCTATTTTATGCATTACTATTTCATCTTACAGAGACTTTGAGCCACATACAATTAAAAAGTTTTCAGCTACAGACTCAAATATTGTAAACAAGTACAAAAGATATTACTATTCACAAGCTAACCTGGATTCAGGAAAAAAAAAAAAGAATATGCTTAACTTTAGACAAATAAACAGGCCCATTGTGGTATACTCATTCTTTAAGTGAAGCACATCTGGTGGAGTGGGACCAGTCTGAGTCCCACAGACATGTAATATAACTAGAATCCACATTCTGCACTAACAAAAAATCTCTAGAAAATTTCTACACAAACAGTCTTATTCTTTAATTGAAGCACATACTAATGTGCTCTGGTGGAGTGGGACCAGTCTGAGTCCCACAGACATGTAATATAACTAGAATCCACATTCTGCACTAACAAAAAATCTCTAGAAAATTTCTACACAAACAGTCTTTGGCTATTTTTTACCAAGCTGTAAATACAGTAGTGCAAATAACTAGATGGTTTTTTTCATTTGTTGGTATATATGAAAAGCTTCACACAACTTCTAACATATTTTTCTCTAATTATCTAAGAAAAAAGTAACTGTAAGAGAAAAATAAATACATTTTAAATTAACTGAAATGTATAGATAAAATCCTTTAGATAGTGTTAGATAACCCAAAAAATTATTTCAACTAATTTTAGTGTTTTTAAACCATAGTAGAAATTTACATTTACACAAATTTCAGGGAAAAAAAAGTTTGATTTTTCAAAGGTTAAAAACAATTCAGACAAACTAATGACTGAATTTCATGGATAAGTTTAGTACCTCCAAAATGATTTTTTTTTTTTTCAGAAAAGCTATGCATCTAATAAAATATGCTTCTCTATGAATAGACCTGCAAATTTCCAAAATGTGTTGCTACGTCACCACATAGCTTAAGATTTATTTTATAATTCTTTCTTATCTTTTGTAGATAGAAGGTATGTTTCCTATGAATATGACTACTTTACCTTAAATCCATATGGCTGAACAGGAGGGAAAAAAAAA
The DNA here is from genome assembly GCF_000699145.1 of Aptenodytes forsteri. Taxonomy (NCBI): domain Eukaryota; kingdom Metazoa; phylum Chordata; class Aves; order Sphenisciformes; family Spheniscidae; genus Aptenodytes; species Aptenodytes forsteri. The sequence continues at coordinate 6,303,919 of NW_008795017.1, forward strand.
ACCCAAAGCATAAGACATTCCTATAATATCTAAAACTGTAGATATTCTTAATTCGTCTTGAAAGAGATCATAATAAACTAAATATAATTTTAATATGCTGCTACTTCTTTCCTGTGGAAACTTTCTTTGGTAATTAATATTAATTTATTATCAAGTATTTTAGGAAATTAAACATCCATTTTAATTAGCAGTCACAGGACTGTTCCTGGCTATTTTAGTCTGGAGCATCAATGCTGGACCACTTTCACACTGTGCTTTCATCAGTCTCTTTCTTTCCTTCTATCTCGCTCGCACACTCGTGTACATGCATGTGTATAAAGCTAAAAAGACGAGCCAAAATTAATTCCTTTCTACAATTTAACCGAATTAAAACCACCGATGTGTCTTTTGAGAGCACGTTAGCACTAACCCAGGAGTGAGTGGGGATGGTGCCACTAAAGTTTCCCCTTTATATAT